>NW_010186136.1:0-9320 GCF_000695765.1 Mesitornis unicolor
CAGCTTGCTCCCACTGCCCCTTGTTCTGTCACTGGACATAACTGAGAATAGCCTGGCTTCTTCTTCCTGACACTCGCCTTTTACAAATTTATAAACATTAATGAGGTCAGCGCTCAGTCTCCTCTTCTCCAAGCTAAATAGACCCAGCTCCCTCAGCCATTCCTCATAAGGGAGATGCTCCACTCCCTCAATCATCTTTGTGGCTCTACACTGGACTACTTCAAGCAATTCCCTGTCCTTGAACTGAGGGGCCCAGAACTGAACGCAATATTCCAAATGCAGTCTCACCAGGGCAGAGTAGAGGGGAAGGAGAACCTCTCTCAACCTACTAATCACACCCCTTCTAATACACCCCAGGATGCCATTGGCCTTCTTGGCCACAAGGGCCCATTGCTGGCTCATGGTCATCCTGCTGTCCACCAACACCCCCAGGTCCTTTTCTGCATGGCAGCTTTCCAGCCACTCGTCCCCAAGCCTGTAGCGCTCCATGGGGTTATTGCGACCAAAGTGCAGGACGCGGCTCTTGGCCTTGTTGAAGCTCATACAGTTGGCCTCAGCCCATTGATTCAGCCTATCCAGGTCCCTCTGCAAAGCCTTCCTACCCTCAGGCAGATCAACACTCCCTCCCAAGTTAGTGTCATCTGCAATAAATATTGAAATAATGGGGCATTCTCTTGTTGGATTTTTTATTATTTGAAAGCCAATTTTACTTGTAAGTCTATAGCTAGCATTTTGTCTTGGTATCTATTATTTAATATGTGCCACAGGACTGAAATAGCAACACTGACACTTAGATAGCATAGTATTAAAATGTGAAACCGTTTCTAGAAAGCTGTGTATGGTGTGTCAAAGCAGAGTCAAACTGCATTAGCTCAGTAAATCTGTACTGCATCACTGAACATTAGCTCTGTTTCATCCATTATGGTGCAGAGATTGCTTATTGTGTTCCCAGGGCTCTTTTATATGAACAAGCAATAGTACTGTCTGCCAAAACAGTCTTGCCCTGTCAGAGTAGTTTTAATTGAGCTGAGCCATAGGACCCTGCCCAGTGCTATTACAGGCACAGAGAACCATTTGGTGAATAGCACTCTATGAGATTATAGCTGTTAAGAATATAATGGACAGTTACTTTAATATCCTATCCAACAAAGACACTATAAACATGTCCATAGGTAGTCATTTTACCTAGTTATCCTGTTTCCTAAAACAGCGTGGGTCTGATGCTTTGTGTCCATCTTTTATGTGAAAATTACTGCTTTTATTTGCAACAAGTGGTATCCATTCTGTGGTCATGAGAGGGATACAGAAGAGGTCATCTTTAGAAAGCAAACATTTACTGTTAAATTCCTTCTACTTCTTTAGAGCAACTATATTACCAAACCAGAATGAAAACTAGTGGAATTTAAACATTTTATATATTTTTCCAGAGAAAATATGTCAATGAGTCAATTAAAAAGTAATTGATAAAAATTATTTTATTTTTAAGCTTATGACAGCTGATTGTAAATAATGAAAAATATAAAAAGGTCTAAATAGCAACTGAAAATTTACTATTTCAATTGTTGGTTTGTTGGGTTTTTTTTGAGTAGTTCTGATATTTGAACATAAATTCATTTAAATAATTCCTTTTTAATTTCAAATTGATTTAGAAAGTAGCATATCAGCAGAACAGCATGCCTGGAAAGAAACCAAACAATAATTGCTTCCCAGCAAGCTTATGTAAGTTTCAGTATGAAAAAAAAAATCATAAGCGATCTAAATAGAATTAGAAATGCAAGTCATTTCCCCAACTGTTGAACACAGGACATAAATAGAGAACACTTCATTTCATATCTCTGACAAACCATCAGAGATCAAATAAATAGATATGATTATTTCTTCTGATGATGATTTGTGTAATCCCATTAATTCAGTTTAACAAATTTATCTGTCAGGCAGAAAACTGCTGTGAATGTGGGATTCATTGTACTTCCATTCTGTATAGACAATATAATGTACTTTCCCAGCATTGAAGATGGAGAATCATCAGTTTGCAAGACAATTGCATTGTGGAGACCAGAACACAGAGTTATTTTTTCCAGAGATAAACAAATGAAAGAAAACAAAACAAACCACCAAACAAAAAACCCAAACCAGCAAATCCAGACAGGTTGAGACAGGATGGAACAGTCTTCAGAAATTACTAAGGTTAAGATGAAAACTCCCAAAACCACCTTTTATAATCAGTGGAGAGAAAAACAGACCTCAAAGTTGCAATTTGTTTAATGTTATTTTTTACTTGGATGATGGATCACTGTCCAGAAATGCCTACTTCTTTTGAAAAGATTTTGACCTATGTTCACAGAATATTCTTGAAAGGTGGAGTAAAAAACAACAAAACAGAGAGAGAGAGACACTTCTTTCTTCTTTATATGTTTTCGTATGAGCTAAAATAAAGTGTGTACAAACACTCTTTCATGAAATTTATCCCACTCATTTATCTAAAAGGCGAACACCAGTCTTTACAATGTATAAGCACTGTGAGGAAAGAATTTATGCTTAGAGTATCTTTACTTCTTGCTTCAGGAAGGGCTAATAGGCATAGGCTGTTTTCTGAAAAGTGCTGTTGGGGCAGCCTTGTTAGCCTTGGAAAAAACCCTAACAATCAGATTTTCTGCAATAAAGGAAAACACAGATACTAAATGAGTGTGTATACAAAGAGATTATACTATAACAATGACACTTCATCTCATGAACAAAAAGACAACCACCTTTTCAAAAGCAACAGGACTAGTACCAGAAATCTGCTAGGTACATAATGTTATATATATAATACATAAAATATATAAAAGTTAACAGCTCATAGCTCTCTGAAGGACAAATCATCAATGAAATCTGTGTCTATGATTAATCAATAATTTTCACTCTTCAGTGCTTTTCTTTTCCAAAGCAAAAATCTTTCCACCTTCAAAGAGCAAATTAAATTGGTATAGGTCTGCTGTTGGTTTTATGTACACTGTAATGTTAGGGGAAATGACTGTAGTATTCCACTTCTAAAATAATACACAAATGTGAATGTTTTTAATTTACTGTAATAAATTCACAAAATAAAAAATTAGTCAATGGATTAAAAATTGGAGATTTCTATTTCTCTATGCACTTGTGAGAAGCTCTGGAAATCATATGTCTGTAGTAGTCAACCACTTAATCTGTTTAAGTGGCATAAAGCAGACAGTCTGCTCTAATGCTTCCTGGCCCTCGGAGAAGGAAATCCTATGCTACTGCCCTCCCCCACTCCACTCCCACTCTTCCCATCTAATTTTGTCTGTGTGCTGTGTATAACTTTTTTCTAATTCTCTGTTTACGGCATCACTAGAAAAGTTAACTTCCCCTCCCCCACATTATCTGCTTGTTCTTCTACTTCCCCTTCCTCTTACCCCTCTTTGTCTTTTCCTCCTTCCTTTCCTCCCTTCCTCCTTCCCTCACTTTCTCCCTCTAGTAATTTTTCTTAGGGCCAACAAGGGCTCAGCTGCATGCCAGAGCCAATGCGAAGGTTTATATATGAATCTCTCCCATAGAATAACACTGTTACCACTGCATCAAAAAAGCAAAAACTCAGTGGCAGCAGGATATTCAACTGACCTCTGGGTCTCAGGGATTCTTGCCCTGACAGGTCTAACTCTGACTCTTGCAGCTGTAGGGGCTGTGATTGTAGGTTGTACACATCTACAATAGGTTGGACCTGGAATGACCTACAAGAACACTTGTCATCCCTGTACAGAACTTGTAAGATGAAAGCAAACAATGGTAAGCCATTGTCAGAAAGAATGTATTTTTAATCATTCTTTCATGACCGGGGAACTTGTCTTGTAGATTCTAGTTGAACAACTCTGTAAGGAGAAAAGGCATATCACTCTAGGACAAAAGTGAAATGCCACCTGTATGGTGGAAATTATTTAAGACATTTTATAGCAGCTATTTTGTTTGCCTCTTTTTATCCCAGCTCCATCAATCACTTCCAGCTACCCTTACACTAAAAGTAGATCCAGAGAAACTTAATTACTACAGGACAATATCTAATTGTCTTACTCAGAAGGACAGCTGTTGTTAAATAGAGTACTGTGAGTTAATTCACCATCAATAGAGAATTTGGATTCTGTTCAAAATAGCAATGCAAACACCCAAGGCAGGGAAATTCCACCTTTATTTCAGCTATCTTAGCTACATTATAATGTATTTTACAAGCCAGCATTCATGGGGAAAAGGGTTGTGTTTTTTCTCAAAAATTAAATATGCAAATGGACTTAGAGAGTAACATCTGAATTACAGTGACAGCATACGTTTTTTATTTGTCTCCTATCAGTAAAAACAAGAAACAATGCACACTACATTCTATAATAATACTTTGTAAGGTCCTTCTCCATATATTTGACATTAACAAATTAAAATAATTTTCTGATTTTTATTGTTTTATTAACTTCTGCTTTGATTTTAAGCCACAATGGAACTTAAAGGAAAACAAAAGGAAATAACATTACAAGAGTTGATTACATATTGTACCAGGGAAAGAAAATTGATATAAAAGAAGCTGTTATGTTGTCAGACCTAACACAGCAAAATAAGATGCAGATATTATGGGCCTAAGACTTTTGGAAAACAAAAAAATGTCTCCTTTTCTAATTAAAGAAAAAGACTATTGTAGCCTTGGATATCACTGAATGACATCAGTTTAATAATATCTAAAAGTACACGGAAGGCCATTTCTTTGCAACAGAAAAAAGGATCAAAATTTAAAAAGAAGCTTGGAAATATTTGCCACCAGTTGCTCCCATACGTCATAATAATGAGTAGGACTATGTTATACGAGAACACCAGCATATTCAATTTCAGGAAATTAACTTTCAGTGAATTAAGAAATCCAATGAACAAAGAGGAATGCATTAAAATAAACAAATTGGAAGAGTTCTGGAAAATATTCAAAAGAGCACCTTGAAAGATGAAGTCTCTAGGAAATAAATATGAGTCAATATGAAAGTACAAAGAGTCCATGAATTATTATGGATAAAAAGAAAAGTGAAGCTGGAGAGGAAAAAGTAAAAAAGGAAAGCAGTATGTTCAGGATCAGTTAATGTTACCCTTGTGTCATGGTTTAGGGCTGGGCCGGCCACTAAATCCTGGACAGATGCGCTCTATTAACCCCTCTCCCCTCCCCAGGAGGGAAGAGAAAAGAGAATAAGGGAGAGAGACTTTACGGGTTGGAAAATAAACTAACAGATTTAGTGAAACAATAATACTAATACTACAGAATAATATTGTAAATAGGAAAATAATGAAATATATACAAATATGTACAAATATATACAAAACCAATATTCAGTCCTCCACCCACCCTCCCCCCAGTGACGAATATGTCACCAGAGGCTCTGCGGAGCTGGGCACTGGAAAAGTCCCAGACCAAACTCAGCAGCAGGTGGGAGCAGGATGCAGTAACACAAATCAGGATCAGCGGCAGATGAACGAGCAGGATTCCACTCAGGCCTTGGCCTCTGCAGGATCGAGATGGACAGAAGGGTCCGAGATGGAAGGGCTCCAAGATGGAAGAAGGTGAAAAGGGACGACACCCTCGTGATCTCTCGGTTTTTACACTGAGTACAACGTATGTGGGATGAAATACCTAGTTGGTCAGTTTTAGGTCCGCTTTCCCCCCCTGTAGGCACAGACACAGCACCCATGATGAGACAACTGACCTTGAGCATATCTTCTAGCAGCGCTGTTTGGGAAAAATATGCTGCTAGTTTTCAGCAAGTTCAGTCACTTAAATGAAACTGAGCTGAAAAGTAAAATCACTAAATAGAAAATTAGTTCTATTTAGCTCAAACCAGGACACCCTTGATAAGAGCTTAAAGAGACAGTCATAATTATTCTTACTTAAAACCTGCAAATTCCTGTAATTATGGTTTGATCTAGAACTCACTGTGGCCAGCTGAAGTTTTGCAATACCTTTTGTGGGTTGATGACAGAGAGATAGAAATTTTCTTTTCTCATTGATTGTCAAGGATATGTAACACTTCAACAGTCCTTGCACAACAGAATCTAGGACAAAACATGTTTCTGAGTTGTTTCAAGGATATTGCTTATCAGAAGTGTCAAAAAATGAGATTCAAGGCTTTTCAAAACAAGAAAACAACTCTGTGCTTTTGTTGATGGTATAATAATTGAAGTTTAGTGTAATGGTTTAGTGTAATGGTAGGTCCTCAAAAGAGCATGAAAACAAGACTATAAAATTATGTAACATTCTGTGTTGATCAATTTAAGTGTGAGATGTACAGGTAGGATATACATAGAGACAGAGGAATTGTGACACTAGTAAGGCCACTAACTTATGAAAAAAGTGACAGCTTTAAATTGAGTCTTTTGGAGGAAAAATTATCTTTGATTGATAATATCTGATATATTGTTTGGATATTTTTTGTATAAAGTAAGATAAAATTATTTAATAAAAAAAAGATAATTGACAACAATACAGTAGTTAACTGTCTGCTAAGACCGAATTAATTATTCAGTGTGTTTACAGATAACAGTCGTGGTTTAACCTAACCAAGAACTAAGCACCACCCAGCTGCTCCCTCACTCCCTGCCTGGTGGGATGGGGATGAGAATTGGAAGAATCAAAGTGAGAAATCTTGTGGCTTGAGACAGTTCAGTAGGCAAAGCAAAAGCGTCACACACAAGCAAAGTAAAGCAAGGAATTCATTCACCACTTCCTTTCAGCAGGCAGGTGTTCAGCCATCTGGGCTGGGCTCCATTATGAACAGTGGTTACTTTGGAAGACATATACTTACCACTCTGAACATGCCCCGTTCCTTCTCAATCCCTCATCTTTATATGATGAGCATGGTGTCATATTGCATGGAATATGCCTTTGGTCAATTGGTGTCAGCTGTCTCAGCTGTGTCCCCTCCCAGCTTCTTGTGCACCCCCAGCCTTCTGACAATAAGAGAATTAACTCTATCCAAGACAAAACTAGCACACAGATGATACTTCATTTCATATACTGGATATAGGTTACTGTGGCTCCAGACAGATGATGTTTTACCTTGTGAATTTAAAGGAATAAGTTGGATTTTTTTCCCAAGCATCTTATGTTCAAGAAGTGATTATTTGTTCTTGCTAAAAACATATCTATGAGTGATGACTCGTACAAATGTCCCTCAGGTCCCTTAGTAAACAAGAAGTTTTTATTTAGATTTTCCCACTGAATTAAGTGATAAGTTTATTTAAGAATTGATGGTGAAAAAAAAGCTCTTAGTTGCAATGTAACTTGCCAGTAACTAAGTTGCCAGTGGTAACTGCCATCAATAAACTATATCACTTTTTCATGGCAAGCACACAGCAAACAAGCAATGACACACAGACATCTGCCAAAACCATTGCTTTTCAAGGGAATATTGATTTTTTTGTTTAGGGTTTAGGTCTTTTTCTTCTTACATTTCTCTACTTAGGAATACAGCTAATCAGCTAATTTTGCTGGCTATCTACCTCCAGGCTGAGGAAGGGAAAAACTAAGATGAAATCAAATTGGTTTTTTGCATGGTAATAAATAGCCTTGTTACTAGAATGTATTAAAATTATCCTGTGTTCTTCTTGTGTTTCATTTCTGAATTTTTTATCCTCACAGATTTTAATTGCAGCTATTTTTATTCAAAACAAAAATAAACAATAATGTAACCAGTTTTATCAGATTTAAAGATTTTTCAGTTACTCTGAGATGACTCAAATTATCTGTAAGAAGAGCAGGGCAAAAGGAAGAGTAGAGGAAAGAAAAATGGAGCACTGTGCCAAACAAAATGAGGAAAGATGGTAGGTGATGGATCATTTTATTTGTTTGTTCCTTAATCTTCAGTTGAAAAACTTTATGCTGTCATTATTAGTTTTCTAATTACATTTGGATAGGATAGTTCAAAATGACTTGACATCTTTGTCTTTTCTTTTGACATTTTCAGATTTAATTATATGTTAATTAACTTGGAATAATTCTACCAGACATTTGTTCCCAGCATCTTCAATATTCCTGTGAACCTCAGATTGCAGTGAAAGAAGCAAGTGAAATAAGGTTGGAACATCCCTTATTGTTGCAAATTAATAAGAACAATATTTGATAATACAACTGTAAATTTAAAAGCATGTGCTTCTTAACTCTCTTTGTGTTAGTCTGTGACTATTCTTTTAAAAGAAATTATTGGGACCTTCTTACAGATAGCATTTAATAAAAACAAATTTTAAAGTTTTTTTTTTCATTTAAATATGCACATGATGTGAGATTTTAACTGTAGAATAATCAATTATGAAGAATAGTTTTGCATAATGCTTTGAAGGATTAACTTGCAATGCATTGCTGAAATATTCTCTATAAGTTTTATGAGTATGTATAAATATATATGTAGGCAACTTTTAAATAATCCTCTTTGAAAGCAGTGCTTGCTTTCAAGAAATGTAACCACTTACAGATGCTTGTAAGTGAAATTAGAATTGACTGTAAACTCCAAGCATTTCTAAAAATAGTCTGCTGTCAAAAAAACTGCATGTTGTAATTAAATTAATAAAATATGTGACAGGATAAATTAAAAGGATTTTTTTATTCTAGTTATGTAATTCAAGCTCTATCTTCAAGTGTAAAGAATAAAAAAATATCAGCTGCAATGGAAAATTATGAGCTTTGAGGTGATATTGTGGATGAACAGAAAAAAGTAGGTGTAGAAGAGGAGGGAGGGGAGAGAAGAGAGTTCAGCTTTTACAAGGAAGGTAATGAACTTAAATTACAAAGCAGAAGAAAAAATTAGAGAAAGATAAAAGACAAAGTTTGACAGAAAGGAAGAAAGAAATGTAAATTAATTTACGTGTCAATGTAAAGAAAGAAATATGTTTCATTTTTTATGGCTCAGCAAAATTTAAGTGCAAAGAACAAACCCTGGAGTTTCTTTAGAGTAGGATTGCACTGTTTTCTAACTTACCTTTCATTCCTAGGTCTTGGTCCATGGAGTAAACCAGCAAAGTCCTGCAGTGGCTCTATTCAGCAACACCATTGCCCAATGGAACTACAGAGAAGGCTGGACTCAGTTTTCCTTTCTTTTCCCTAAACATATGTCTATTATTTTCTCAGCAAATGTGGCATTAGAAGTACCTTTTTTCATGTCAAAATCTTCAGGACATACAAAATGTATTCTGAATTATAATTAACATTATTCCTTCAACTTTTTATATCTATGACAGAGAATTATATAGGTTGAAACAAATATGAATTTCTGTTAGAAGTTCAGGGCTTATAAGAATTCTTCAGCAGG
>NW_010186136.1:9351-26569 GCF_000695765.1 Mesitornis unicolor
TATTAATGTAAGGTGAAGCTGTGAAAAGGCAAGGACTGTTGTAGGATGTATCAAGAAAGGTAATTACATGAGAAATAGCAGGCACTGGCGAGATCTTACCTGAAGTAAGATTTATCATTCTGTTTAATAATAAGAAAAATGAATTCAGACTAAAGCAGTTAGAGAGAATGCTATTATAATGAACAGGTAAGTGGAAAGGAGTATAAAATGTATAACTTAACAAAGAAAGCTGGCACTGAGTGTAATTGCTGTTTAAATTCACTAAGGGAAGAGACAAGGAGTGGGTAGTATGCATGAGGGAGAGAAAAGAGCTATTTAAACTATGATAAAGTAACAAAAAGTTATTTAATTAGATATGGTAATATTGGCATAAGAACATAGGAATATAACCTAAATGCAAGAAAAATGGACAGCAGCTTACAGAATGCTTTTCTCTCTTTAACACAGTTGAGAATAGATTATTCTAGAAGTCATGGGGGCAAAAAGACATATTTTTTTCTTAAATCACCTCCATAAATTTTTGAAAAAGATATTAGGAGCCTGGTTCTGCTAACACAGGAAATCTGATTTGAGTTGCCTGTCTTTATACTTGAAGTTACTGTATATATATATGATTCTTTATTTATTTTTTTCCTGATGTACTCTAAAGGACTGTGGTTATAACAACATGAGAATTTAGCAAAGTAAGGGCAACATATGTTACTCACTGTTGGGAAAAGTTATCATTTTCTTTATTGAGCATTCACTTCGGTCATCTTCTGTAAACAGAATATTTACCTAAAAATAAGAAATAAACAGTTGTTCTTCCTTGAAAGAGCTTTGTGCTTGTCAATAAAAGTTTTATACAACTTCTGTTAGAGCACTTTTAAAATGTTAGTAATAAAATATTTATTGGCTGCAAAAAGAAAAACTCTAGAGAGCTATGTACCTTGATTTATTTCAGTAAAATAAAATATTGTCCAAATATGAGAGAAATAGGTGCTATATTCATGTTCCTTTAAAATAGAAATAAAACAATGGAAGTACATGACAGCAATTTTTACCTATACAGAGCATTCGTAAATGAGAATAATTTACAAAACCTGCAGGAAAAAAAGAGGCATCATGCAAAAATACCAGTAAGCTAGAGGGGATGGAAGAGAAAATAAAAATAAAGACCTAGAATACACTAACATTCTTAAAGCAGGCACAATATTAGCTTCATCAGCCAGACTGATATTTTACCATTTAAAAATTATGTTGTAAGAATCGCCTCATAACAAGTTTAGAGGACTATCATAGTAAATCTTATTAAATGTAAGAAAATGGTATCATAAAACTATTTTTTCAACTCTAGTATTTTTTATTGTAACAATCAATAACAAATTCTAACATCTTGATTGCATCCATACCTTTTATCTTTTAAGTCATGAAACTGTAAAGACTGAAAGAGGTCTCAAGTGGCTATCTAGTCCAGAGCAGAATCATCTACACTTACAGCATCCCTGATAGATACTTTAAATTTGGCTATAACGAAGTCTGGTAATGGAGACTGTACAGTCATCCAAGGTAATCTACTTCCATGTATATTATTGTTACTGTTAGAAAGTGTTTCCTAACGCATGACCTGAATTTTCCTTGCTTTGCCTTTAGACCATTTTTTCTAGACAATTCTCTACAGACTTGCAGAACAGATTGTGATCTTCCTTAGCTGTAGCAATCTTTGTCTGTCTGAAGTCCATTACCATGTCCTCTTTTCTTTTTCTCCTCTCAATTCTTCAGCCCATCCGACTTCTAGTTTTTAGGCTAAATAAAAGTCATTCTTTCGCAAGTTCTCTAATCGCTGAATCACCTTTTTTTTCCAGTTGGAAACTTGCCAGTGATTTTTCTGCTCTCTGTGTAGGATGCTATTCTAAGCAATGAGATTTTGTGGTTGAGGAGGTTGATAACAGCAATCAAGAAACATCAAATTCAGCATAGTTTTTACATATGAATAGGCATATGATAACTGAGACTCGTGATCAGATGTTGGCAGTTAAATTTCAGAATGTCAGGATAAACATTACAGGTAGAAAGAATAATATCAATTATAATTTAAGAAAATTTATTATGAACAATGAATAATACATTGGGAGGGACAATAGTGAGACAAATAATTTGTCTTTCAGACAAATTTTAAAAAGCAGCCTCAAAGTACTCTGTACTTGTTACTACTTACACAGAATTTAAAAATCGCTTCAGTAGAAGTGCCACATCCAAGTATTGCTAATTTGGCTTCAGTTTTCTTATCTACACCTCTTTCCGGACTTTAGATTTCATGTATTTGATAAGTATTTGCACTCCATATTTGTAAGATTCATTATACTTAAGCTACAGCTTAAAAATACTCATTCTGATTTTGGCATAATTCTGGAGCCTTTATGTTATGATAGGTGAATAAATTTGCTATAATTTACTGTTAGCATGGACAGAATGAAAGCACAGCATTGATCAAAAGAAATTTACTATTCCCGTTGGATTTGAACAGTCCAACTTTTACTACTAAGTACTAACAATGTTCTTCATACTTGAAATATCCTTACAAAAAAAGAAGAAATATCCTTGTAAATGAATAAGATTGGGGAAAAGTTATTTTTAATGCAAAAAAGGGTAAAAATATTGTGAATTACATAAGCCTAGTTCAACCAATGCATTGAGATTGAGATTGCAGCAAGAACTGCTCTATCTGACCCTTTTCAGAGACAAGATCCCACTGGATCATTTTCACTTTTGATTGCTTTACATGTGTGATTACATTTACATAGATTCCACATCTAACAGAAACTGCTTTGTCATACACCATCTAAGAAGATAAAGCCACTTTGTATACTTTTTTTTGAGATACCAAAATACTTCTCAGGCTGTAATCAGTCATCAGCAAAGCAAACACAAATTTGTTATGTATCTGACCACTTTTTTACCTGCAAGTATTTCACAGTAGAATGTATGACCCAATCTGCTAGATGTACAGTGTATGTTCAGCTAAGGAACAGGCAATGGAAGCTCTATAACCTTAAAAAAGGTCAAATTTATTTCACATGTTTTTCATGCTGTTGATATACTACATGAATATTTGCTGTGAAACTGTGCTTACAGAGTGGACTGGAGAATGATGCTTACAGCTGATGTCCCTTCAAGATTTCTTTGTGAATTGGGAGGTTCTTTAATGTCTAATTCTTCCTGAAGAAAGCATCTTTACAGTCCACAACAAGATTCTTCTCTTTGTTGGGCAAGTGTTGCTTGCCATACTATTTCTGATACAAGCCAAGATGCCATTGGCCTTTTTGACTACCTGGGCAAACTGATGGCTTATGTTCAGTTGGCTGTCACCTAATACCCTCAGGTGCTTTTCTGCCTGGCAGCTTTCTAGAGACTCTTCCCCAAGCCTCTAGCGCTGCATGGGGTTATTGCGACTGAAGTGCAGGACCCAGCACTTGGCCTTGTTGAACCTCATACAATTGACCTCTGCCCATCAATCCAGCCTATCCAGGTTCCTCTGCAGAGTCATCCTACCTTGGAGCAGAACAACACTTCCAAACAATTTGGTGTCATCTGCAAACTTACTGAGGGAACACTCAATCCCCTCATCCAGGTTGTTAAGAAAGATGTTGTACAGAACTGGCCCCAAAACTGAGCCCTGAGGAACACCTCTTGTGACTGACCGCCAACTGCATTTAGTTCTGTTCACCACAAGCCTCTGTGCTCGGCTGTCCAGACAGTTTTTAACCCAGTGAAAAGTAAACCTGTCAAAGCCATGAGCCACCATCTTCTTTAGGAGAATGCTGTGGGAGACTGTGTCAAAGCCCAGGTAGACAACATCCACAGCCTTTCCTTCATCCACTAAGCGGGTAACCTGATCATAGAAGGAGATCAGGCTGGTCAGGCAGGACCTGCCTTTCATGAATCCATGCTGACCTGACCTCCTGGTTATGCCACTCATGCCATGTGAGTGCACTCAAGATGAGCCATTCCATAATCTTCCCTGGTACTGAGATCAGGCTGACAGGCCTGTAGTTTCCCAGATCCTCCTTCTGAGTCTTCTTGTAGATAGGTGTCGCATTGGCAAGCTTCCAGTCATCTGGGACCTTCCCAGTTAACCAGGACTGTTGATAAATGATGGACAGTGGTTTTGCAAGCTCTTCTGCTAGCTCCCTCAGTACTCCCAGGTGGATCCCATCTGGCCCCATAGACTTGTCAGTGTCTGAGTGGCATAGCAGGTCATTACTGCATACTCTTGGATTACGGGTAGTTAATTCTGCTCTCCATCCCTCTCTGCCAGCTCAGGGGGCTAAATACCTTGAGGATAGCTGGCCTGACTATTAAAGACTGAGGCAAAGAAGGCATTAAGTACCTCAGCCTTCTCCTCATCCTTGATGACAATGTTCCCTGCGGCATCCACTGAAGCGTGGAGAGGCAGGACCTGCCTTTCATGAATCCATGCTGACCTGACCTCCTGGTTATGCCACTCATGCCATGTGAGTGCACTCAAGATGAGCCATTCCATAATCTTCCCTGGTACTGAGATCAGGCTGACAGGCCTGTAGTTTCCCAGATCCTCCTTCTGAGTCTTCTTGTAGATAGGTGTCGCATTGGCAAGCTTCCAGTCATCTGGGACCTTCCCAGTTAACCAGGACTGTTGATAAATGATGGACAGTGGTTTTGCAAGCTCTTCTGCTAGCTCCCTCAGTACTCCCAGGTGGATCCCATCTGGCCCCATAGACTTGTCAGTGTCTGAGTGGCATAGCAGGTCATTACTGCATACTCTTGGATTACGGGTAGTTAATTCTGCTCTCCATCCCTCTCTGCCAGCTCAGGGGGCTAAATACCTTGAGGATAGCTGGCCTGACTATTAAAGACTGAGGCAAAGAAGGCATTAAGTACCTCAGCCTTCTCCTCATCCTTGATGACAATGTTCCCTGCGGCATCCACTGAAGCGTGGAGATTCTCCTTTGCTCTCTTTTTGTTGTTAATGTACTTGTAAAAACATTTTTGTACTCTTTTATGATAGTGGCCAAATGGAGTTCAAACTGGGCTTTTGCTTTCCTAATTTTCTCTCTGCATGACCTAATAAGATCCCTGTACTCTTCTTGTGTTGACTGCCCCTTCTTCCAAAAGTCATGCACTCTCCTTTTTTTCCCGAGTTCCAGCAACAGCTCCCTGCTCAGTCAAGCCAGTCGTCTTCCCTGACAGATTGTCTTATGGCACGTGGGGACAGCCTGCTCCTGTGCCTTTAAGACTTCCTTCTTAAAGAAAATCCACCTTTCCTAGACCCCTCTGCCCTTCAGAACTGTCTCACAAGAGACTCACTTGATCAGTGTCCTGAAAAGGCTAATGTTTGCCTTGGCTGTGCCTTCTTCTACATATTCATTTGCCTGCTCATTTGCCTGGTCCTCAAATTCCAGAGCCCCATATCTGTTGTGTAAAGGCAGCTGGGAAGGTAAGAGAGGCCAGGAGAGGATTTGCCTCCCACTCCAAGCAGGGACCTGCTTCCATTCCCCTCCATCTCTTAGGTCCCCTCCTTCAACTTGGTGTCAAGAGAGTAGGGGATCCTTTGTTTCTTGTAGAGTCTCCATCTCCTGCTTTTGCCTCAGGGTGTGGCTTCACCAATCAATCTCCCTCTCGCACTCCCTGATACTCCTTAACCTTTCAACCTCCTTTTTTAGTTCAGCCACTAGGTTGAGCAGATCATTCACCTGGTCACACCACACACAGGTGTTGTCACTGCTGATCTCCTGTACAGACTCAGGCACTCTCTGCAGCTGGACACCTGAGCAGAAGCATCTTTGTATGGGAGCTCTGTCTGAGTCGCCACACTCCTCCTGGTGATGGCTTTTGGCCAAGTGGTGACCATATCTAATCGTCTTCTGGAAGGGCAATGACCTGTTCAATTTGCCTCTAAAGCCAGGAGAGGGATTGTGCCCTCCCTGCATGAACTACCTGCCAACTGCCAACTGTCAACTATCAACTGCCAACTGCCATACCATGCCATGCCACGTCATGTCCTTCTGACTCACAACGCTCCTGATCACCTGTGCTCCCTGGGGTCTGCTTTTCTATGGGAGGGGGTTAGCCATCAACACTTTTGTCCCCATCTTTTTCTTCTCTCTCCCTCTGCTTTTTGTCTTTGCAGTTTTTCCATGTATTTGTCAGTTTTCCTGCTTAGGAAGGGTCCCCCGTCACAGCTAGTTCCATTGATGCATGTATGTCAATTGAGTAGTTAAATTTGCATTGTAGGCCAATCCATAAGCCTTACAAAATCACATAAAACCCCTGCAAACAGCTCAAAATGTTAAATTAACTTTAACCAATCTGAATTCCCACTCATTTTCAACTTGAGTATTTTTACTTGCTACATAAATTCGATGAAAAATTCATTTCCTTAGTCTTTCATGGTCCCGAGCGCTGAAGTATTTCTGTATTGTAATATACATTTATCTGTTTGACTCAACTTACTAAATGGTTTCTCTCATTCCTATTTAAATTATTGCTTTATTTTATTTCCCCCAAAAAAATCTCTCTCTAATATCCAACATATAGTCAGTGAGGAAAAATGTTTATACATATGTGACTGTACTCATCAAATATTTCAGTTTGTAACTTTCCCTGCACAGATGCCCTTTAAAACCTTGCATTTCTTCTGACAGCTTGAGTCTACCATTTAAACAGCATACTTTCAAGGTATATTTTAACATAGTATTCTTGAGTTGTTGGGTACTTTTTATGTAAAGGTCTTAGAAATTCATGCAAAACACCATATCAGTCATAGTAAAACTCATTAACAGGTTTTGAACTCTGTTAATTAAGTAGCAGGAGACAAACATCTAGCAGCTGATTTCATCAGGAAGCTGTGTTAACTTAACCTTTCCTCAGAAGGAATTTTCTTGGAGTAGAGATAAGTTATCACACATTCCACAGCACCCCTCAGGCATTAGCATAAGATTTTGTTTTAAACATCTAATTTAGATACCTTCAATGTTTCTCTATGTGAGGCATATGGTTAGGCTTCCACAATAGTCAGGAATATAAGGATTTACTTATGTTCAGCTATTACTATGCCATGATGTATGCATTTTTCTGAAGGGGGAAAGGAAAAAGAAAAATTGTTTTCACAAGACTAGAATTTATTTTGGGTCTTCCCCACAGCAGCAAATATCAGAGAAGCATTTTGTAAAAAGAGATGTGAGGCTAATATAAAAGACAAGTTTTATTTTTATAAATATGTATAACAAGAATATTTCTTATTTCTGTGTAACAGAGAAGAATGGTATCAGGAAGATACATAAATAATATAGTTCAGATATTGCAGTGCTTCTCCACTGTTTATGAAGCATATATTTCATATGATATATGAAAGATTTTAACTTGCCATATCAGTGAATCAGGATATTAACTATGTGTTTGATGTGTTGCTCTCTTCTGTACACAAGTACGTAATTTCAGCATAGCTTGTAAAATTTCAGTTTGTGGTAGTGAGTGGAAAATATTTTGTGGATCATGGTATAAGGCCCTCTGGGCTAAACTTAATTTTTTTTACAGTGTCTGTGAATACAGGGAGCTGGTGTTGTCTCAAATGTCCCTACCAATCACATTTTCCTAGAAGCTCACTATTGTTGTCTTCAGTTTTTAATCTATGTTACCAGGTATTTGACATGGAAATATTAATTTCAAATTACTGAAAAGACATTGAACAGCTATTGTTACAGATTAGGTCATTGAAACATAACATATCTGTGACACAGTGTGCTGAGATTCATGTGCTAAAAACACAAAGTCTGATGTTCCATTTAAATACACCTCAGTTAACATTCCTTTGTCCATGGGAGGATATTAGCAAAGTTAATCTACTCAATGGTTATGTTTCACTAACTATCTGGATCCATTATGTTTGCATAACTTAATTCTGAGGGTGACTGAAACTCCTAATCACTTACAAGGGAGAGAAAAATGAGAATTTAAAAATGGATTGTTCATGCAAAATGTAAGAAGACTTGACAGGTAGAGCAAAGTTAAAATGATCAGTATTTTGCTGGTTTGTCTACTCCCCGTATATATCACTGCTTTTTAAATGAAGGCAGTACAATGTTGGAAGGGGGGGAAGCATTTTTAGCTGCTTTTTCGGATCTTAGGTGATTATGCTATGTTTTTTGCAATTTTGTAAAAGAATGAGTTATAATACAAAAACTATTTTAGTCAAAAAATTGCATTTCAGAGTGATTTTTCCTATAGTTTTGTTTCCATGGAAAATGGAGCTTTTACAACCGTACTTCAAAATTTTCAGATATAGTCCATAAAAGCTGATTTTACCTCTATGCACAGCATAGTGATGTGCAACTGATGCTGTTATCTGCATTCTGTAAAGTGACAATTTCCTATTGACCCATTAAAAAAATCCATTATCTCTATCCACTATTCTACTTGCCCTGGTCAGAAAGTAGACAACAAAACAAAAGCTTCATTATTTTTGGACTGAGACCTCCTACCCATCAACTGAAAATAAATAAACTTGAAAATTACTATTTTGACATTTTTTTCTGCTCTTAATTGGGCTTGTTATAGAATAAGGTTAGTAGGACTCCCCAGCAAGGTTCAGAGTTTAGCTTTAGTCCAAAGAAAATTTATCTACTTTTGTCACAGAGCAAATTGCCTTCAGAAAGAGAAACAGAAGCAGCTGCCTCAGATCATCGCCTACGACAATGACTAGAATGCTTTTGTAAGAGTGACTGCGGGCTTGTGGACAAGGTATGTCCTCCATACCCCTTTTCACCTTAAGCTTAATTTGCCACATGCCTCTTTTTAGCCACTGAAATCCCCTGTAAAGACTATTGCATAGGCATGAAAGTGCACAAAAACTGCATGTCACCATCAGTAAAACAAAAATTTATGGGAAGGTATTACATATTGTAACAAGTTATTATATGTAGTAAGTTACTACATATTGCCTCAATTTTATAAATGTCTGGTAGGAATGGACCTCCTATCACAAAAGTGAGAGTTGCCCTCACTTCTGCCCTGATTACCTCTTCTAAGAAAAAGTTGAATTTACACAAGTTTCTAAGATGTTTTGAGAGAATGGTATAATGACTGGTGTGTCTGGTACATATTTTTTCTTTCAGCCATGAATCTCCTTATCATAACTGGAATTAAGGAGAAAAACAGATACTATGAATGCCTTCAAACTGCATTTCAACTCCTCTCTGGAACTCCTCATGTCTAGAGATATAGAGATATCCAAGTAATTAACTGTTCTTTCACTCTGTACTAAACTGATTTAAACTTAAATGGATTTGGGTTCTGAACAGGCTCAAATATGTTGTCCCAAAGTCCAGAGTCTATCTCCTTCTATTTTTCTTTCTCACTCCCCTCAGAACCTCACATTCCAACATCTCATGTTGACTACAGCGAAGGCTGCTGCTGATTTCCATATCACAAACCAATTCATCCTTGTCAGTGAATGACACATGCATGTCACTCCTAGTACCTGATCAGCCCATCCAGTACTTGTATCAGAAAATCTTTCCTGACACACTCCAAAAATCTTGATTACTGATTATGTCCCACTGTGCTGTCTTTCCAGCATGAGAATCAAGGTCTGTCACACAGACAGTTCATCCAATAGTTTAACAACTTTGTCCAAATCTTCAGACTGATCTGTAACACATTCCTACCATGATCTTCCCCCTTACTGGCCTCTCTCCTGACTCAGACCTTCAAGCTCTTCACTGGCCCATAATAAAATATAATAAAAAGAGGTGAGGGAAAGTGGTTTTAGTTTTGGTTTTATTTCTCACTATTCTACTCTATTTTTAATTGGCAATGAATTTAATTTTCCCAAAAGTGTGCCTGTTTTGCCTGTGAGCAACCTCCCTGGCTTCTACCTTTTAATCTCATTTTCTTTCCTTGTCCTGCTGAGAAGGGAGTTGAGAAAACAGCTTGATGAGCACCTGGCAGCCAGCCAAGGTTAACCCACCCCCAGTGCTCATATGGAAAATATCAGGGCCAATAGTAAGAAGTCTGGAAAAGCGATATCCAACATCTGAATTGCCAGCAAGCAGCAAACCCCCTCAACAGCAGCACATATCAGCAGAGAGGGGCCTTCCCACAGCAGGGAGTCACCCACTGCCATCACTTACCAGTTCCTCCTAGTGCTGCCATTGGCCTCATAACACAGTCGGCCTCTCCGGACACTGCTTTCTGCTCTTCGCCTGCTACCGGGGCCTGTTCTGTGGTTGCAGATCTGTGTGTGGAGGTTTCTCTTGGTGTCAGAAGGTGTGATTTCCAAGCTTTTGACACCACAGAAGTCTTCATTTACCACGCAGAACACAGTCTGCCTGTTCCTCCTGGAGGTTAGAGCTCTTCTTTTTGCATGGCTTTAGAGAAGATCCTGTCAGCCTCATTTACGTCTCCCTTGATTCTGTGCTATCTGCTCTCCTCTTCCCACAGCTCCTTACCCTGTTGAAAGATACAGCTCCCACAGGCAAAGACAGTACCTCCAATAGTCCCAGCTCTGTAAGAGTCACTGCATAGTCTCATGGCCCTAGGCCTGGATGGGCTCCTTCTCCCATCAGCATAGTTACACAGTAACAGGGGAACTTGCTGCAGTCAATGAGCACCATGCTCTGTGGCACATCAGCACTGTTACTTGTGAGTCCAATGCCACCTTCAGCAGTATTTGGCCCCTTTCTCTGCCCACATGATGATGTGTCTGTTACCTGCCTCCATTTTCGCTGCTTTTATTGCCCTTTTATACCTTAAATCAAAGGACCGTCTCTTAGCCAGGTGTGCAAATCCCAAATCTTTGCTACAGTCTGTGAGAGATACTACTTTTTTTTACTAAATTATTGAATCCAAGATTTGTTCCCCTACTTCTGCTTGTGCATGTAAGGATGACAAATGTTTCACTTTGAATGATTAAACTGTATTGAATTTGGGTCCAGGCTTTGCTGGAGCAATACATCCTCATTTATTAAAATCCCTTTGATCCAGGTAATTGTATATCTATTGCCAGTTCCTATCATCAATAAAATGGCCCCTACATTTGTAGAAACCACTGTTCCATGCCATTATAATTTACATATGCTTATAGGACATAAGAATTTTGTCTCTGATCTCTACAAGTTCTGAAGTAAATCAAAAGAAATATAGCCAGTATTAAGTAGTTTTAATTTTTGAAAATAAAATAAAATTTATTATCACACAGTGAATACTATGACAAGATTTTTATAGTTTAAATTATCATTCCTTTATCATTATATCTATTATTATTCCTTTTGATTATGCATTGAATAATCTTGATTGTTGTGCACAATTCATAATCAAGTCAATCAGCTCTGACAATTTTACATATTATTCTCTATTAAATACACTTAGTGATATTATTATACATATATTCAGTAATTTCTCTTCACTGGTAAGTTAAGATGATTGAAACATTTTCATATCTTCTATAGCAATAAAATAATTCCATATTTTTATAATATTTAATGGGAATGTAGTCATTATATCAACATTTTCTAAGTCAACATGTCAAAGCAGTTTGTTCCAATGCAGCTTAAACAAATATTGTGTAAGAGTAAAGTAGGAAATTTTGAAGCATTTTGTTTGGCCGTAACCCTTTTCTCTTCCTTAAGTTATCAAATCTTTAATCCTGATTTGTACTTACACAGCATTTTAAAATTCTGAAACCTCAGAAGGAAAAATTCTATGTTTTCATCAGTTTTATCTTTAAAAAAAATCAGATTTAAAAATACAAAAATGTTGAAATTTGTCTTCCTATTTCTAGATAAATTGTAAGATATTCTGAGGAGTGAGAAGTCTGTTTACACACAATCAAGCACATAAAAGCACTGTCATCTAAATGGAAGAAATTGATTTGTAGTGCTGCATGAGCCCATTGATTTTCATCCTGACAAAAGAATATAGCCTCACTGACTACAGTCAACAGGAAATGAGGTCCCTTCTCTGAAGTTAAGTGTATACTTCAATGATCTGATAAACACATAATCTCTTCAGCAAGCAGATGCCGTCACCTAAACTACAGAAAAAACCCCAAACAGCAACCCAACAGTCACACCAGATACACTGTTTGTGCAGCATTACTCGGTGCCATCATCATCACTGCATCTTTTTATGTTGAGAAGAGAGCTAAATGTGACTGAAATGAAGAGTACTTCAAATCACGGCAAGCAAGTGGTAAGTTTGTTGTGCGTAATATAGCCAATGATTTACAGTTTGTAGATTTTGTTAGTTCTATCAGGTGATGAGGCCTTCTAGAAGTCTATAACACAGCTTTTGAAACTTAGGAAACATGTTTGACAAATTTAGGAGCGATGTAAGATGGCTAACATCTACAAAGACTAATATCATCACAAAAGGAAATAAAGTCAACTTTGCAAAATTAACTTTTAAATTACCCACAAAAAACAGTCAAATGTTACTTAGGCTGTGTTATTGTTGTGTAGTGTTGGTATGTACTGTCCAAGATGTAGGTGTCTATGTCAGTTCTGTCCTTCAGAGAAATTTTAAGGGATGGTCCTTCTTTTACCCATTTCCTGAAAGCCCATTTGTTACAACACTCTTGTACTAGTTTGAGTCTTACTCCCCTGCATTTGGATTTGAGTAGTTAACCACCTCAGAAGACAAAGAACTGAAAAATAAGTGTTGCAAATGTCTTTGAGTCTTATCTGATCAAACTACTTCTTTTTGTCTATTTTGTTATTCTTTTAATGAAAAGCTCAAAGTGGCAGTCAGACCAAAACATTCCTTGTGAATCCACTTCACTGTCATATTAAAAATTTGTCTTTTAGCATTACTTTCTTTTGAAATATTTATAAAATATCTAAACTCCATGTTAGATTGCTAATTATGACCTTATTAACAGTCCTCTTCATGAGTAAACAAGAAGCTCTTTTAAGACATACCCTAGCTGTCTTTATTTAGCTTAACATACTAAAAGAACAAACAAACATCATCCCTGAAAAAGAGAACACAGCACCAGAATATAGTGTGATCCCTCTATCAAAAATATGTATAATTTCTGTGACTACCAAGTGAGATGGAAACTATATTTGGTATCCCAACTTGGAATGTTCTAACACAGTAGATTTTTATCAAAAGAAGCATGGCCAGCAGATCGAGAGAGGTGATTCTGCACCTCTACTCTGCTCTGGTGAGACCTCATCTGAAGTACTGTGTCCCGCTCTGGAACCCTCAATACAGTAAGTACATGGAACTGCTGGAACAAGTCCAGAGGAGGGCCACAAAAATGTTCGGAGGGCTGGAGCACCTCTTCTATGAGAACAGACTGAGAGAGTTGGGATTGTTCAGCCTGGAGAAGAGAAGGCTGTGAGAAGACCATATAGCAGCCTTCCAGTACCTGAAGGAGGCTTACAATAAAGCTGTGGAGAGACTGTTTACAAGAATGCATAGCAATAGGACAAGACGTGATGGTTTTAAACTAGAAAAGGGTAGATTTAGATTGGACCTTATGAAGAAGTTCTTCACCGTGATGGTGATAACACTGGTAGAAGTTACCCAGTGAGGTAGTGGAGACCCGATCTCTGGAGACATCTAAAGTCAAGCTCGATGGGGCTCTGAGCAACCTGATCTAGTTAAAGATGTCCCTGCTCACTGCAGGAGGCTTGGACTAGATGAACTTTAAAGGTCTATTCCAACTCAACACATTCTATGATTCTATGATTCTAAAACAACAGCCTCTTACTCTCCCCCCAACCCCACAATGGCATGACTTTTTTGACGTTTTGGAGTTATCCTTTTCAGAGCATTGAATGTCAGAGGTTTCTTCTAAATCTGACTCAGAAAGATAGAGATACCTACTTTGAGTCCATTCCACAAATAATCCTGGGTTCAATTTCACATAAATTAGGTCACAGTTTCTCTAATAGCATTGCCTTTTATTTTAATTTCCTATAATTTGAATTTTAATCTCCAAGTATCCTCAAATAGATAATGAGTAACCATTAGAGAAATGGTCAAGTCTACTGCATATTTTATGAACGAAGGATTACTTTCCCAGTCTGTAATCATTAAAGGAATACAAGTACAGTTTTAATTGTGAACCTTCAGTATCCATATAAAAAGTAACAGAACTATTACAGTAATAATATGATACCAATTTCATTATAACTTTTATAAATTATTAGCAGGTCACTATTACCATTAATGGATCTAGACTATCCAATACCAGGCTTGAGCCCAAATATGAGGTGCTGCATGGAGTATTTTTAAAAAGTGCCATTAAGTTCCAAAATAAACATGTAAATTAGAAAATTTAATCAGAGAAAAGAGGTAGATGACTTTTTAGGCATTTGGAGGGAAATTGTGCCTGTCTCAATTGGTTTAAACACCTATAGATTAATATCTGTACATGGTGCTGTACAGTGTTGCCTTGTAACAGAGCTGCTAGCTAAAGGATAGTGCAGTAATTTTCATTATGGTATGCCTGACTGTGGCATACATATTCCCACAGGATATGATTCAATTTATCTGCAGACAAACTAGTCAACTTACTAGTTTCTAGCACATCCTCAGAAAATAACCTGAATTTACAGACATAACTGTAGATGGCATTTCAATGGCACAACGTACTCTGTGACACCAGCAGGAAGGTGAATTATTGCTGGTGCAGAGCTCTCTATACTCCAAGATCAGCTAAAACTAACAGGACTGACAAACACTTCTGTCTTCTTTACTCTCCATGGATGTTCAGGAAAACTTTTTCCTCACTTTAGGATTAGTATTTATCCTTCTCTTTAATTTCCTTCAATTTGTTGCCTTTGTTTGAAATTAATTATGTTTTTTTTTCAGTGCCTTGAAGGACTTTGGATCATACTCTCGGACTTGTCCTCTATGAAACTGTTTTGTGATCATTTCTTTTCTGAGAATTGTTATCTTTGATTTCTTACGTGGAGAGGGAACTGATATTCATAAGTTTTAGAACCAGACTTCTTCAGTATGAGAGGGGAAGTATAGGATGGATTTTTATGAATAAAATTAAATCTAAAAGATAAAAAGCTTTCAAGAATCTGTAACAGATTTATGTTAAATGAACATACTTATGAGTTGAACAACAAAACTAAACAACATGTCTTACTTTCATGAAGTCTAAGTCCATGCCAAGGGATGAGGAGAGGTGCTCCATCCCTTTGATCATCTTTGTGGCCCTCCTCTGCATGTGCTTCAGCACTTCAATGTTCCTTTTCTTTTATGGACTCCAAAGCTGGTTGCAGTACTCCAGGTGAGGTCTCACGAGGGGAGAGTAGAGGGGCAGAATCACTTCCCTCAGTCTGCTGGCCTCACTTATATTGATGCAGCCCAGGATGTGGTTGGCCTTCTGGGCTGCCAGTTCACATTGGTGGCTCATGTCCAGTTTTTCATCTACTAGTACACCCAAGTCCTTTTGCTCAGGACTGCTTTCCAGCACATCATCTCCTAGCTTGTAGGGGTAATGAGGATTGCCCCTACCCAGGTGCAGGACCCTGCACTTGGCCTTGTTGAACCTCATGAGGTTCATAGAATCATAGAATGGTTTAGGTTCGAAGAGACCTTAAAGATCATCTAGTCCAACCCCCCACCATGGCCAGGAACACCTCCCACTAAACCAGGTTGCCCAAAGCCCTGTACAACCTGGCCTTACACACTTCCAGGGAGGGGACATCCACAACTTCCTTGGGTAATCTGTTCCAGTGTCTCACCACCCTTGCAGTATAGAATTTCTTCCTAATATCTACTCTAAATGTACCCTATTCTAGTTTAAAACCATTCCCCCTCATCCTATTGCTACCTGCCCTTGTAAAACGTCTCTGTCCAGCTTTCCTATAGGACCCCTTCAGGAACTGGAAGGCCGCAATAAGGTCTCCTCTGAAGCCTTCTCTTCTCCAGGCTGAACAGGCTCAACTCTCTTGGATGGCCCTTGCAGGGGAGGTGCTCCCACCTTCTGATCATCTTTGTGGCCCTTCTCTGGATCCACTCCAACAGCTCGATGTCCTTCTTATGTCCTTCGTATGCCCTCCGGGCCCTGGAACTAAACACACTAATGCAGGTGAGGTCTCACAAGAGCAGAGTAGAGGGGCAGAATCACCTACCTCGCCCTGCTGGCCACATTTCTTTTGATGCAGCCCGGGATGTGGTTGGCTATCTGGGTTGCAAGTGCACATTGCCTGCTGATGTTGAGTTTTTTATTGACCAACACTCTGAAGACCTTCTCCTCGGGAGTGCTCTCGAACTGTTCTCTGCCCAGCCTTTATTTGTGCTTGGGATTACCCCTACCCAGGTGGAGGACCTTGCACTTGGCCTTGTTGAACTTCACCTGGGCCCACTTCTCTATCTTGTCCAGATCCCTCTGGATGGCATCCCTTTCCTCTGGCACATTAACCTCACCACCCAGCTTGGTGTCATCTACAAACTTACTGAGGTACACTCAGTCCTGCTGTCAGTATCATTAATGAGAATATTAAGCAGTACTGGTCCCAGTACAGTCTCTTCAGGGACACCACTTGTCACCATCTTCCATCTGGACATTGAGCCATTGACCACTACTCGCTGAATGTGACCATCCAGTCAATTCCTTATCCACTGAACAGTCCACCCATCAAATCCATACCTCTCCAACTTAGAAGGAAGGATGCTGTGGGGGACTGTGTCAAAAAGCCTTCCAGAAATCCAGATAGATTAAGAAAGTGTATGAAAGATAGAAGGCATTTTATAACATACTTAAAATTCTTTCCAGTGTAGTTTTATATTATAAATGATTAATTTAACCTATGGTCTTTATTCAAGCTAATAAGGTATTATTTTTCACCTGTGTACAATTAATTTTATGTAGGGATATTCATAACAGACTTCTCATATATTAATATCATGTGACTTCCATTACTAATATTAGATTGTTAGAATTTCTCTTTATTAATCAAATATAGATCAAAGAAGCTCTTACTCTTTTTACTTGAGATATGTGTATAGTCCACCTGAGTTAAACCTGACTGTTCACAAGAAAAAACAACATGGACATATGTATTTATAGAACTGAGGCAGTATTCAATTATAGGGTTTATTTAAATTTTATTGCTAGTTAAAATATCTTATATAGCAGTTCTCTTCCCAGGAAGTAAATGCAGCCCATATGTTATTAGGCTACTTTTGTCCTATAAAATATCCTCAAAATTCTTTAAACACAGGTTGTAGG
>NW_010186136.1:26579-30909 GCF_000695765.1 Mesitornis unicolor
GGGAAAGTTGTTTTTACTAGCATTTTATGGTTTGGTTTGACTTGATTTTTCTCCACTTTCCTTGGAAATATGAGATCTTAAATATTTTTTTTCCTTCACAATAATATTATAGCCCATAATATGATAATACTTTGTATATAAAATATAATGTTCGACTCTACTTAGAGAAATTCCATTAATTGAGAAGTTTAGGACAACTAAATCACAGGTTAAAAAAAAAATCTTGCTGCAATGTCAAAGTATATCACAGTCTAAATCACTAAATTCTTCAGGAAAACCATGTAGGAACATATCTTATATGTATTATAGTATTAAAATAATCAAAAAGGATAAATATGGAATTTGTCTCAGTACCTTTGTGAAAAGGAGATTGAGTTGAAAAATACTTTCCTTTTTTTTTTCCATATTTAAGCGGTTGAATTGAGGATAACTATGCCATTGATGGATTAGTGTGCTTGCCACAAATCATTTATTAGAAGTATGGGTTAGAGATGAAAACAACGTGCTTGTGCTACTGAATCCACATGCTGTTGTATGCTGCTGGCATCAGCCTCCAGGTCCTCATTACCAAGAGTAGTTCTCTCTTTTTCTTCTTTTTTTTTTCCTTCAGTTTAAGAACACATGAAATACAAGCTATGAATTCTCAACAGGTACTGAACAAACTGCCTCTAAAATGTTCTTTACATAACTTCTTCAGGGAGAATACCATGGCCTTTCAGTCAAGGATAGCTCTAATTGTGTTGGATTTACTTGACATTTTCATAGGATCTAAAGAAGTGATGAAGAAACTGAATTTGACAATAAAGTGAAGTTTTTGACATTCACTTGGTCTCTAGTGAAGTTAGAATAGTGCTATTGAAGAGCTACTACCTACCAAGATGCAGCAATTACTTTTCTCAGTATTTTTGTTTGCTGAATAAGAGATGCAGGTATTCTTCTCTTACAAAGATTCTAGCAGCCAAATTGTTCCTATTTCCTATAGAGAGGAATAAGAAGTAATATAGACGAGACAAGAGGAAGATGACTCATCGCTGAATTGCTAAAGGAAATGAATAGAATTAATTTTGAAATTATGTTCTGAAGAGAACAATCAGGTAACATTTGAACAAGCAGCTGTTGCATAGTACGTAGTTTCCAATAAAAATATATAATTTATACAGTGATCCAAATTGTTTGTTCAATGTACTTTAAAGTTCAAGGTTGCTAATATACGAGGAAAAATTCCTGTCCCTCCTTGACTTCTGACTCATTCTGTGGCACACACTCACAGATTTAAGACAGAACTTAGTATAAAGAGTGTTTACTTTGATCCATAGTTACCAAACCAGTTACCATCGCTTCTATTTTCAATAAAGGCTCATGAAATACACCTCATATATTTATTTCTCCGATTACTTTCATTTCTACTGCTTTTCTCCCATTATTCCTCATTGTCTCAGGAGTATGAGAGGAGTAGTCATATAAATAAAGCATAGAACTAGCATTGTCAGCGCTATTTTTACTATGTAGCTGTTTATGATGTTTTCTCAAAAGTGAGTTTATGAACAAAATCCATGTCACAGGAGGTACACTTGTAGGGCTTGTCCCCACTGGGCAGGTTGAGATGGTCCTGTAAGGAACATTTCCATGAGAATATTTTCCCACATATCCTGTACTGGAACGGTTTGATGCCTGCAAGCATACTCAAGTGTTGATGGAGATTGCTGCGTAAATGTCTTGTCACTGAGTGGGCACATAAGTATCTTATGCATCTTTGAGTGATTAGCATAGTTTTTGAGATGCCGACATGCTCTCTTATATCTACATTGCGTAAGTGTAGATGTTTACGTCTGACCCTGCCATTTGTATGTCTTAGCTGATAATGGAGAGACACAGAGTCACCTAAAGGTGTAAAGCAGCATTCCCTAAAGTAGATATCTTTTTCGATCAAATGCCCAGACTCTACTATCTGTATGCAAGGAAGTTATTAACTCAGTGAGGCCTGAATACTCTGATGGCATTCAAAATGTTGCAAAGCTTGGAGATTATTTATTTATTTATTTATTTTCTAAAAATCTCTTGCAATCTTTTTTTTTAAAAAAACCAAACAAACAAAACAAAAACAAAGGCTGAACAAAATGCTAACATTGCCAACATATTTGATTGATCAATAAGAAGTCTGTCTATTTTCAACAACAAGGTATATTTTTAGATGTTTATGAATGGTGGAGAGGACACATTTTCCTGGTTAGAAGACAATAAGCTTAAATGCAATTTGCGGTGAGCAAGTCCAGCTCCAGAGAAGGCAATTTGGCTCTTCCTGCTTACTTCTTCTACTGAAAACATATATGTGCTTGCCACTAGTATCAGTGATACTAAATCTGTATAGATTAAGAAAACTCATTCTCCTATTGCTTATTCACATTACTTTGTTTCAGTTTCTATTTAAATTTAATTTTAATGCTATGTAAATGCTACATTTTGGAAAATAAGATTATTTTCTCCATGAACAATAATATGCATCAATTGAAATAAAAATAGCTCTTATCAGTACATTTCACCACTTGTAGAATGCTATTCTTCCTCTAAAGGTATAGAAACTGTTCCCAGTGATGCCAACAGTTCTGATAATTAAAGCAATAGGTATTAAAGGTTTTAGGAAGATGTTATTGTAGGAATGCTTTTTAACTATTATAAGGTATGTTCTGAAAATGTGAAAGAGATAAACATTAAAGAAGCTTGTTGGGGCATTTTGCAAGTTCCATCACTGAAGACATTTCAAACAGATCAGGAGAACATCTGTCAAGAATGACATGGTGTTTCCTTGAGATAGAAAGCTGGGCTAGATACCATCCAAAGGTCCCTAGGTTGCATACAACTTTCTTACTTTACCGCTTGACTTGTATCTATTAGATTGACAAATCACCTAGATTAGATATTATAACATAGTTACTAGGATAACTTCTGCAAATATATGTTACTATTTTTAAGTAGCTAGGTATTCTTCAGCTTGCCAGTGCACATAGTCAATAATGAAGGGCCTAATTTAATCTTTATAAACCAGATATTAGTGGTCCTATTTGTGCAAAATAGTAATACAGTCCAGAAACTATCCCTGTAAAATCAAAGCAAGCAGAAAACAAAAGAAGGTGGTCGGCTATGACCTTGTAAAATCAACAGCACTTTTCAAATCTACACTCTATGCTTAATGTGTAGCTGAAAATAATTGCAAATGTAAATTCAGAAGCAGTTTTTCTTTTCAGATTCTAAATAATGGTTTTATGTATAGCTACTTTCTAAATAATGTATAGGGCTCTTAACATCAAACTGGAAAAAAAACCTTAAAGGAAATTTATCAAAATACTCTTGGATTTATGGTGTAATCTTTGTTTAAAAATGAAAATCTTAAATCAAGGCAATGAAACACCATGTTGTGCTTGTAAGGAACAGATTTTAGTTTGAAAATAAATAGGAATCTCATGTAATTTTAAATATTTTATCCATTTTATCCATAAGATATAGTTATAATCTACTGCATCCATATTAAATATACATACAGTCAAACCAGAGAATGTTTTAACATATTGTTGTGAATAAAAATGAGTTCTCATGTTCAGTTTCTAAATCTTTAACTTTTTATTCTGTTATTTCACACTGGCCAACTGTAATATTTTAGCTTATGTGAGGATGACTAAGTTATCCTTCAGGATTTATGCCCATTAAAGAGAAAGCAATGCAAATTTTATTTCATTTACAAAGTTCTTGTGGATATTTATTCCTGTTACTAGATGATTAATTGCCTTAATGATACTAAGTGCACTAATGCTATGTAAAGAAAAAAATGTGTCGATTAGGCAAAAATAATCTTTCCAAAAATATTTTATATGCCTGAGATCCCAATACATAAAATAAATAACAAAAATAAAGTTATTTGACAAATCTTATGATGAGCCTAGAACCTTTCATTTCCATGGTAGGACTTTTCTGTTTTGTTTCTGGTGGAATTTAAAATCGATATCTATTCTGAGAAGATCTGTTTGAAAGTAAAGATTCTGAGTGACTTTCTAAGCACTTTTAGATTCTGGATTTGCCTAAACTTCTGTTGAGTTAGTTTCATAAATTCAGTGTGCCTTTGTAGCTTCTAGAAGGGGCAAAGAAGGCATAGGAAAAACATTTAAAGTCTAAGACAGCAATCTATGTTGACCACTTTCCAGAAAAAACTCAGTCTGTAAAGTACCCAGTTTGCTAAAGAACTCTCAGTTTTGCCTAACAATTTCATATTAGATAACCTTCCCTACTTAGAAATAACTCTTTTGGGTCTGTTTAGGCCCAGTGCATAACTGAGCACCAC
>NW_010186137.1:0-556 GCF_000695765.1 Mesitornis unicolor
CTCTATATATCTTTATATCTCTATATATCTTAATATATATCTATACAACTTTATATCTCTTTATATCTTCATATCTCTATATATCTGTATATCCCGGTGTATATCTTTATATCCCTGTTATATCTCTATATATCTGTATATCCTGGTTATATCTTTATAAATCAATATACCCACATCTATATATCTCGGTGTATATCTCTATCTCTATCTCTTTATATCTTTATACCTCTATATATCTTTATATCCCGATGTATATTTTTATATCCCTGTTATATTTTTACATATCTTTACATATATCTGTATATCCCAGTGCATATCAGTATATCCCAGCTACATCTTTATAAATAAAGACATCAATATAAACCAAGATTTGTCTCTATCTCCACAGGCTCCGCTCCCGGGCAATGCCCGCGGTGGCAGCAGCGCCGCAGGAGGCGACTGAAGCGCCCTGGCAGCACAACGAGGTTTGCAGGACTTCAAGGGTTTCCAGCAGAGCACGAACTCACACAGCCCCCAGTTCCTTCCCACAGCCCCCAGTTCCTGCCCCAGTCCTGAG
>NW_010186137.1:605-1720 GCF_000695765.1 Mesitornis unicolor
GGGGCAAAGGCGCCTTTCAGCACCCGAGGGACCTGGAAATGCCGCTGCAGGGCAGCACAGGGGACCAATATCCCCACCGGCTGCACCTGCAACGCCACGGAAAGGATGTGGGGACGTGGCCGAGCCCCCCGTCCCGCAGGACCCCCCGTCCCCCACGAGGAAGACTCTCACCTTCTTCATCCACAGCCAGCACGGTGGCTCCGCGGCTCAGCAGCGCCTGCACGACGGCGGCCAGCCCATTGCGAGCTGCGATGTGGAGCGGCCTGGGCAGAGAACGGCAGTGTTGGCACGGGGACACCCCAAAACAGGGGTCACCCCAACACACAGGGACACCCCAAAACAGGAGTCACCCCAACACATGAGGACACCCCAAAACACGAGGACACACTAGAACACCGGGCCACCTTAAAACCAGGGGCCACCCCAACACACAGGCCACCCCTAAACACAGGGGTACCCTAAAAACAGAGGTCATCCCAAAACCAAGGGCCATCCTAAAACACGGGGCTACCTTAAAACCAGGGGCCATCCTAAAACACAGGGACACCCCAAACCAGGAGGTCACCCCAAGACATGAGGCCACCTCAAAACACGGGGACACACTAAAACACCGGGCCACCTTAAAACCAGGGGCCACGCCTAAACACAGGGGTACCCTAAAAACAGGGGTCATCCTAAAACCAGGGGCCACCCTAAAACACAGGGACACCCCAAACCAAGAGGTCACCCCGTGACATGGGGCCACCCCAAAACACGGGGACACACTAAAACACCCGGCCACCTTAAAACCAGGGGCCACGCCTAAACACAGGGGTACCCTAAAAACAGGGGTCATCCTAAAACCAGGGGCCACCCTAAAACACAGGGCTACTTTAAATCCAGGGGCCATCCTAAAACACAGGGACACCCCAAACCAGGAGGTCACCCCAAGACATGGGGCTACCTTAAAACCAGGGGCCACCCTAAAACATGGGGATACCCCAACACACAGGGACACCCCAAAACAGGGGGTCACCCCAACACACAGGGTTACCCCAACACACAGGGCCACTCCAAAACCAGGGGTCATCCCAAAACATAGGGACACCTTAAAACAAGGGGTCACCTTAAAACAA
>NW_010186137.1:1969-2459 GCF_000695765.1 Mesitornis unicolor
TCGCCCTCGCCCACGCAGCCCCAGCAGCGCCCGTCCTGCCCCGTACTCACATCTGCAGGGCGCTGTTGCTTGCATTGATAAGGCCAAGGTCGTGGGTTTCCCCCAGGATCAACAAGGCACACTTCTCATGGCCCTACAACGGAGAGCAGGCTGTTTGCACAGTGCTCTGGGGGCACTGGGAGGGCTGGTGCTGTCCCTGAGCCCCCAGGATAGGGAAACGACCCTAAATCTGCCCCACAGCAGCCCAGTGCTTCGGCAGAGCCCGAGCAGACACCCCCATCCCCAAGGGATTCAGGAGCATCCTGGAGCATGGAGAAAGGTCCCCAGGGAAAATATGGAGCAGGCTGAGCTACCTCGGCTGCCCAAAACCGAATTGGGAGCATCCACACAGGCGCTGGTGGGGCAGGAGCAAGCAACAAGCCCTCTGGTTAAGGGGGCAGGGCTGAGGGGGACGGTGCCCGTGGCTCCCTACCTTGCTGCAGGCCAGGTG
>NW_010186137.1:2592-4130 GCF_000695765.1 Mesitornis unicolor
GCTTGGTACAGCAGGAACTCTGGAACGGGGACGGAACGGCCGCTGTGGTGAGCGCCGCGGGGACTGGGACAGGGATGGGGACAGCCCCGCTCCCGTGGGACACGGGGACGCCCGCGCCCCGTCCTGGGGAAGCCACGTACCGACCGCTGCGGTGTGCCCGTTCTCCGAAGCCATCATGAGGGGAGTCCTCCCCAGCTTGTCGGCTGTGTCCACCTCGGCCTGGTGGCGCAGGAGCAGCTGTAAACCATGGATGTTGTCTGCAAAGGCAGCAGCATGAAGGGGTGTCCTGGGGAGAGGAGAGCACGAGTGAACAGGGGGGGCACAGCCTTCATGTTTGGGGACACCGGAGTCCCCTCGTGCCATGGGAACGGGCGACAAGGACGGGTCTGCTCTCACCTTCCTTTGGCATCTCTGCTATTAACAATCTTGGCACCTAATGCTTCCACCAGCATCTCAGCAGTGCCGTCCTGGTTGTTAATTCTGTGGCGGGGACAAGCAGGATGGGTTTTTGGGGTGAAACACCCCTTTATCCTCAACACCCCCCATGGAAACGCAGCCCCGTGCCAGACCACGGCCATGCCTACCCCAGCACCGGGGGACCCATGGATTCCCCAGGCTCCCCTCAAGGTGATGCCCCCAATGCCTGCACCCCCTGGAGCCCAAACCCTCCTGGCTGGGTCAGCCCTGGCCGTGCCCCAGCTGAGGGGGCAGTGGCCTCACAGCCCCCCAGACCCCACTTACACTGCACAGTGCAATGGAGTGAAGGGGTTTCCTTCAAGGTACGCAAACGGATTGTGTTCAAGTAACAATTCAAGACAATCTTCGTGCCCTGCGAGGAGAGAGGGACAGAAACGCGTCAGCCTGCGGCTCCGCACCGCGACGGAGCCGGGAAGGGACTCGGGGTCCCTTGGCCCCCCCCGTACACAAAGCCAGAGACCCCCGCTCCCCACCGAAATGGCCAAACCACCCCAATTCCCCAGCACAGGGGCAGCTGCTGCGCTTCAGGAGGTTCCCAATTCCATGTCGTCTCCTGAAGGACCTCACAGCTCCCCTCCAAAAACACCAGGACACCCCTTCCTGCTGCCGCACCGGTGTCCCCATGCTCCCTGCAGCCAGGGTGATGGCCAAGCGACCCCAAAACCCCACAGTCCTGCAGGACTTGGCTGCCCTACAGCCTCTGTCTGTGTGTTTCACCCCTTTTTAAGGGGCTTGGAGGGGAGGAAAGCTCCAAGGTCTGTGCTGTCGCTCCCAGGTCTGTGCTGTCCTTCTCAGGCCTGTGTTATCCCTCCCATCAGGACGGACTCATTGAGAGGGGTACAGAGGGACAGCCTGGCTCCTCCTGGCTCCCTCCTCCCTGTCTGAGCGGGGCAGGACCCCGGTCCTTACCGCTGTACGAAGCCCAGGGGGGAGTTCCCCGCTGTAGTCCACCACAGCGTCCAGAGGGTCGGTCGAAAGCGCCGCCTGCAGCAGCGTCCTCAGGACCTCCAAGTGCCCGCACGCCGACGCAAAGTGGATGGGGGTCCGGCCTTTGAAGTCCC
>NW_010186137.1:4274-4558 GCF_000695765.1 Mesitornis unicolor
CCTTCAGCAACAGAACCGCCCCCCCCCCCCCCTGCCACAGCTTCCTTCTCAAACGCTGCGGCTCGAGGGAAAATGGGCTCTTTCACTGAGGATGTGTGACCAAAGAAGCTGCTCCTGTGCCCTCCAAGCAGCCCCTGGGTAGGAGGACGAGCAGAAGCTGCGGGGATGAGGGGAAGTGGGGATGAGGGAATGCGGGGATGAGGGGATGCAAGGATGCAGGGGATGCAGGGGATGAGGGGATGGAGGGGATGCGGGGGACGCAGGGGATGGAGGGGACGCAGGGG
>NW_010186138.1:0-1593 GCF_000695765.1 Mesitornis unicolor
TGGCGGTGTGAAGAGCGCTCAGCTGGTCCCCCGGGGCTTCCTCCAGCCTCGCCCTCCCACGCCCCCGAGGGCTTCTCTGCTGCCCAGGCCGGTAAAGCATCGCTCATGGGGGTTCCAGGGTGTCTTGGAGTCACAGAATACTTTGGGCTGGAAGGGACCTTTAGAGGCCATAGAGTCCAGTCCCCTGCTATGGGCAGGTACATCCCCACCCAGATCAGGTTGCTCAGAGCCCCATCCAGCTTGACTTTGAATGTCTTCGGGACTGTGGCCTCCACCACCTCACCTGACAACCTATGCCAGTGTTTCACCTCATTGTAAAACATTTCTTCCTTATATCTAGTCTTAATCTCCCCTCTTTTAGTTTAAACCCATTACCCCTTGTTCAATTGCTGCAGGCTGTACTAGAAAGTCTGTCCCTATCTTACAGGTCCCCCTTTAAGTACTGTAAGGCTGCAATAAGGTGTCTCCGCAGCCTTGTCTTCTCCAGGCTGAAAAACCACAACTCTCTCAGCCTGTACTCACAGGAAATGTGTTCCAGCCTTTGAATCATCTGTGTCTTCCTCTGGACCTGCTCCAACAGGTCCATGTCTTTCACGTGCTCTGGGCTGGATGCAGTACTGCAGGTGGTGTCTCACCAGAGCACAGTAAAGGGAGAGAATCACCTACCTCGACCTGCTGGCCACGCTGCTTTTGATGCAGCCTGGGACACGCTTGGCCTTCTGAGCTGCAGGCGCACATTGCCGGCCCATCTTGAGCTTTTCATCAACCAACACCCCCAAGTCCTTATCGGCAGGGCTGCTCTCAATCTGTCCATCCTCCAGCCTGTATGGATACTTGGGATTGCTCCAGCCCAGGTGTCAGACCTTGCACTTGGCCTTGTTGAACCTCATGAGGTTCTCCAGGTTGTCCAGGTCCCTCTGGATGGCATCCCATTCCTCAGGCATGTCAACTGCACCACTCAGTTTGCTGTTGTCTGCAAACTTGATGAGGGTGCCCTTGATCCCACTGTCTATGTCATTAATGAAGATATTAAGCAGCACTGGTCCCAGTACAGACCCCTCAGGGACACCACTTGTCACCTATCTCCGTCTGGACATCAAACCATTGACCACTACCCTCTGGATGCGACCATCCAACCAATTCCTTGCTCCCTTGTCCCTGAGAGCAGTTTCCCATGGAGTCCTATTCACTAGTTCATTGAGGAGCTGGAAGTTTGCTTTCCTTTGTCTTCCCCAGGTTGCCCTTCAAATTCATTGTGGGCTGCCTTGCTGCGTGCCTACATGGACCTCCTCCAAGTTTATGTGCCTTCTGCTCTGGGACATACCCTCAGCTCACTGGAAAGTGCCTCTCCCTTACATCTCCATTTAGTTAAACCAAGCTCCTTTCTCAAGGCTTTCCTCAATACTGATGGACACCTGCCCTAGACCTCCAAATTGGAGGGCATCACGCGCGAGATTGTGGCTTCCCTTATCAACCCTCTCAAGCTTCTTTTCCAGAAGCTGTCACATTTGTGGCCGAACAAAACTGTGGTGTTTCTTTATTCCTACAGGAACAGACACGCCAAGTACAGGCTTGGGGACGAGTGGCTGGAAA
>NW_010186139.1:0-2321 GCF_000695765.1 Mesitornis unicolor
GAGGGGTTGGCTCGCGTCCTGGCTCTGCGGTTGTTACCTTCAAGCGAAAACAGGCAGCGAAGTGCGCAGGGAATTCTTACTTTTGTGTCACCTGGAAGCAACCAAGGCTGTGGTTCCTCAAGTTCCTCTTGGCTGAGGTGGCCGCAGCGAGATAGCGGTGTTTTGGGCAGTGCTCAGCCTGCTCCGCCGGGTCATCTGAATTGCCAGAACACTGCTCTGCCGGCATTCGCGTGTGTGCATTCAGTCACAGAATCGTTTAGGTTGGAAAAGATCCTTAAGACTGTTGTGTTACCGAAATATCGGATCTATAACTTTCTAAGACCAATCTGTAGAAGTTAAAAAGTAAGTCTTTAATTCAGCACTGGGAGCATACATGAAATCATGTCATAAATGGAATGTTCCAAGTATTAGCAGTTGCCAGTAGCTTATATGTGCCTTACACAAACATACTGATGACATAAAATGTTACATATGTATTACATTTCCAGTAAAAGGTTTGCATATACACTACATTTCCCATAGCTAATTAAAATATCTGTATACTTACTGTGCATGCTCAATTAGCATGCAGAATGGCTTTCCAGTGGTCTGAGGAATAGTCACTTAAGCTGTGTCTTCATGGAGTCTTATCTTTCAGGTTCCTGTGCTTTTGTTTTCACAAAGCCTGACTGGTCAAGTTGGTCTGAGTAGAGTGATTCATTAACTTCATATCTATGCCTCCATCTTGCAGACTGCAATCCTATTATCCCCATGCAGCTTCCTCCTACCTAAAGTTAGTCAATATACATGTACAAGAATATAAGAATATTTCTTATATTATCCCGTCTATCAGGTTACAGTTGAGTCCAGCTGTTACTGAAATTGAAAATAATTCCTGAAATGCACAAAGCATGTTTAGAGAAGAGATACTTTTTTTTTTGTTCTGTGCAAGGTGACAGATTTCCACAAATCAGGCACACCACACAAAATTTACAGTGTATTTATCTTGATACCTGATTAGCAAAACTCCACCTAAAACTACATTAATTGGTACAAAGTTACTTAATCAACTTTCTGTTGGCTAATTACTCTCTCACTTCCCATGCTAATTAGTTCACATGTGAACTGTTCCCCTTTTGACTCGGAGTTCTTTTTTAAGCCAGTGGTCTGTGAGTTGGTGATCATAATCTCCTTCCATAGTTACCTTTCCCTCAGTTTTCACAACTTGCACTGACTTCATCCTCATTGCCGAACCATTCAGTCTTTGACACCTCATTGGGTGGGAAGTTTAGCCTCTCCTCAGTCTTGTAGCTTCTCTTCAAGGGCATAGTCATTAGCGTAAAGAAACTGATTTAGGAATCCTTCAGTTACATCTCCAAGGACCAAGTCTTTTGTTGTCCTAAATCTACATGCCAGAATGCCTCAGTATATACATATGGTTTCCTTCTATTATCCTAAGTTAACTATTTCACTGCATCATTAAGGTAACACAACCATTAACCTAACAGTGCCAAGTCCACCCATAAACAATATCCCTAAGCACCACATCTACCTGTCTTTAAATACTTCCAGTGACTCTGCCATTTACCTCGACAGCCTGTTCCAATGCTTGAGAACCCTTTTGGTGTAGAAATTTTTCTTTACATTCAGTGTAAACCTCCCCTGACACAAGTTGAGACAATTTCCTCTTATCCTTTCACTTGAAACTTGGGAGAAGACCCTGACCCCCACCTTGCTACAACCTCCTGTCAGGTAGCTATGGAGGGTGATATGGTCTCCCTTCAGTCTCCTTCAGCCTAAACAGCCCCAGTTCCCTCAGCTGCTCCTCATAAGGCTTGTGCTTCAGACCCCTCACCAGCTCCATTGATATTCCAGTATTTGAGATGCAGCCTCACCAGCACTGAGTACAGAAGGATCACTTCCGCAGTCCACTATTTCTGATACAAGTCAGGATGCTATTGACCTTCTCCTATAATGTGTTAAAAATGAGAAAGAAGAATTAAAAGTGAAGTAAATGGTTGACAACTTCCCATGTGAGACTTTATGAGAAATACCAGAAGAAAGGCAGGAGCTGCTGGTCACCTCTCTTAGACCCATCACTACAGATGAGGTGCAGTGAATGCAGTAGCATCTGCCCCCTTCTACCTTACCTTCACCCTTGCCCTCCAAGCTGGTCTCCTGTGTGGTCTTTAAGACCCTGATAAGTATTTCAGCATCTGCTTGGCAAAGCAGTGATGGCAGGTAGAGCTAGATTTCCATAAGCTGTTGTTTCTGCTCTTCTTTTTTCATGCTCTTGGCAAAATGACTTCTCCATTGGCCAGGTTTTTTGAGATGCAAGAAAG
>NW_010186139.1:2352-10158 GCF_000695765.1 Mesitornis unicolor
ATGGTGAAAACAGGAATTCCACAATTTCCTTTACTTGATGTCTGTTAGTCATAAGAAAATAGCTTTGATTTTGTCCTAACTGGGTAATGCTCGTCTATACTTCTGTTGAACCCCGTATACCTGTATGTGTGTTTGTTGTAAGTGAGGTAGAATCTTCATAGGGGTACAGGGGAGTTAGCAAATGTGGCCCATCAGCTCCAATGTGGTCAGTGCATGTGGGGAACAGCTTTGCACTCATGTCTTTCCAGTTCCAATTGCACAGAAAAAGAATCTGCACCAGAAGTCAGGGAGCACCTGTTCTCTGGTTTCTTCTAGCACTCTGAAGAAGACTGCTGCTTTGCCACACCAGAAGTTTCCATCTCTGCATTCAGTGTTTGGTTTGATACTAGCTGCTCTCCTGACTTTCTTCCTTTTGTGCATACTAAGTATATGTACTACAGTATAGTAAAGGATATGCCTCAAATTCCTTTGACTCATTCATGCCTAGTCAGAAACCACATGTTCTTCAAAGGGAGTTAGACTGTGAAAAGAAACAATGTTTTTGTTCTAATGTGACTTTGAAATGTCTCTGCTTTTTCTGTGGCATTAGTATAAACCATGTGAATGTGGGAGTTGAAGATGAGTGCTGCTGCACAGATCTGAAGTTATTTTGCCTGGAGTTAATTTGTGAAGTGCTTTCAGTGGAGCGCTTGGGCTCTCTCCAGAGATTCTTTTGCATAAGCAGCAGACTAACATCTGCGTCTCATCCACAGACACAAGAGTTCTGGTAAACCTCTTTAGGTCTGAGAACCTCTGCAACTTCCACCCCCAGCCATGTTTATTGCATAAGTAAGGGAGAAAGAGCCATCACATTACAAGCATATGTGACTCTCTCAAAAGGCTGGCAAAGAATATTTCACCTTGCAGGGAGATAAGTAGGCTGGGTGAACAAGACGCTTTTTGCTCTTGGATGTGGCAGCACATTAAATCCCTGGCAACTCCTGTGTACTCAGGAGCTGAAAAGTGCTGCTTTATTACATCCTTACTTAAACATCTTGTGTTCACTAGGTGCAAAATGTGACCTAAATATGATAATTAGGTTGGTAGAATTGCAAGAAGTAACTGTAAAGATTCTCACGTTATGTGGCTGTGGTGTTGTTGAATAGTTAGCTGTGGAGATGTTAGTATTTGCAGTATTTGCTTCAAGGGAGGTGAATCTCTGCTGAATCAGTAGAATAAAGAAACACACTTATCTGCTTTGACTGTTTTTTCATGTATATAAATAAGGCAATATTCCACATCATTAACTCTACCATTTCCTACCTGCCAGCTAAAATCAGGTCTACCTGTTATGAACAGTTTAGTGTTTCTATAGGTTTTGTAGTCCCTGAAAAGTTCTAGTTAGTTCATGTTTGTATACTAACCCAACTGTGCATACTATTTACCGAATAGCACAGTATTCTTACTCTTATCGCACACCTTTTGCAGACTGGTGCTTTTGCCATGGAAGCCGAAGAAACGATGGAATGTATCCAGGAATTCCCTGAACACTATAAAGTTATTTTGGATAGACTGAATGAACAACGTGAGCGGGACCAGTTTACGGATATCACTTTGATTGTCGATGGTACGTGCAAGCCTGAGAACCAGCTGGTAAACAGAATTCTAAAAGCTGTGCAGGGAAGCTGTTGGGTATGTCACAGGTCAGCTGTCAAACTGGGCTGCTAGCGGATTTTTTGTTCTGTACCAATGTGTGAGTTGCTTGCAAAGTTCCATTTAAAATCTCAGGGTAAACAGAGTCTCCAGCAGTGATTTATAGTTTTGCTTCTACTTTTCCAAACAAGGGGCTAAATATTTTCATATAGAAGTCCACTTTGCAGTAGTGTCCCAAGGAGATACATACTAGTTACAGGGAGACATACTAAGTGACTATATGCTGATGGAATAGATCTGTAGACCGGGTGGTCTCTTTTCTGCATCTACAGTATGGGTGAGGAAGGTGTTCTCCTAAACCAAAATTTTTATCTTTCTTTATAGGTCACCACTTCAAAGCTCATAAAGCTGTTCTTGCTGCCTGTAGCCAGTTCTTCTATAAATTCTTCCAAGATTTTACGCAGGAGCCCTTGGTGGAAATTGAAGGTAATCTAATTTGTGCAAATGAAAACTTTCAGAGTTGTCTGCCCAAGCTGGAAATGAATATGGTATACTTGCTATGGGCTTAAATGCATGCTTGGTGACATTGATTAGCTTTCTAGATCTCAGCTCTTGAGTTGTTCTGAGGCAGCTACCACCACTGGAAAAAAACTTCCCCTGAAGAAAAGTAAAAAAGAAAACAGTCTTGAGTTCAATCTTTTGGAAGGGAAAGTGTGAGGTTCTGTGGGTGTTTTTTTCCTGTTTTGTTTTGTTTTTTCTTCCCCCACCAATACATGGCCACTGGAGGCTAGGCAGACCCTGTATGTTTTTAGGACTAGCAGTGTGACGTAAACTTTTCCCTGAAAACAGCCATTCTGGTCAGGTGTAAAAGGCTGCCAGTGATGGCCAATGGCAGATGCCTTGGCTGGGATGCAAGAATGGGATAGACATAGAGCAATACTTGCCTGATAAGAAGGGAGCAAAGTCCTGGAGCAATATTTCAGCCACCAGTAACTTGCTGCTCAGAGGTCTCTTGAGAGAGAGACCTCTTTATTATTCAAACAGCTTTTTGTCCATCTTATCTTTCATTTCATCTTTGTCATGGCATGACTCTGTAGTTGTTCCAGATTCACATGTTTCTGTAGTAGACTTTTTATTCCAGCGTGAGCCTCTGTCATGGAAGTGCACCAAAATGGCTATGCCCACAAGTAATGAACTCAGACAAGCTTTTAATCTCCAGCTGAAATCAAGCAGCCAAGATCTCATTCACCACCACAACAATCCACTGACATTTAACAAATACAGGTTTGATATGCTGGCTGGGAATATTGCCACACAGCTGAGTTAAGAATTCTTATGTTTTAGGCCCAAGGATCCAGAATGCACTCTCACTCCCCTAAAAAGGAAGGGGCTCAAGAAGTTACCTTAAATGGTGTCCTAACTCAAAGGGAGAGTCTCTGACTGCAGACCCGCTGGTCTGAGGAGGACCAACTCAGATGCACCATCTGACAGGGTGCCATTTATACCCTGGTCGAAGCTGATCTGTGGTCAAAACACGGTCATGTCAGCCTCCTATTGGCCAGGGACCCCAACTTTCCCGCCTTTGACCCTCAACTGTGTGGACCGGACAGGAACTGTGAGGGGGGACAGGCCTGGCACTGCCAGAGGCAAAAACTTTGTTGCTGCTTTTGTTGGGTCTTTCTCAGGTCTTTAGTGTGGTGGGTGCATCTGCCACAGCCTCTTAAGGGTGTCATCTTTGTGAAACTGACAGCTACAGTACCATGAGCAGAATGTTGAGCAGGCAAGTGTGCAACATTCACATAGACAAGATTGAGGAATTGCTAAAAGAAACTGTTGTTTTTCTTGCCTCTATACAGGTGTAAGTAACATGGCATTTCGTCACCTAATTGAGTTCACCTATACAGCAAAACTAATGGTCCAAGGTGAGGAAGAAGCAAATGATGTTTGGAAAGCAGCTGAGTATCTACAGATGTTAGAAGCAATCAAAGCACTTGAAATCAGGTAAGCATTTAAGCCTCTTTTTTGTTCCAACAGTGAAATGTAGAGTTACAAGAATCCTTTACATGAGCAGGCTGCCAGTATTTTGCAGTGCAGTTCTTTATCCTGGAGCCTCTTAAACTTACGTGGGACCATAAACTCTTCTACTGTAAGACATGGGTCAGCATTATACAGGCTGAAAAATGAGTGAACTCAATGACAAGTGACACGGATGATAAATTTTGCAGAAATTGTAGGGCTGTGACTTTGTAGTAACTAATACCAGGTCTCTGTGCTTTCTGACTGCCTACACCTGATTGACAGCTGGGTGTACGGTGATGATGTGCCTCAGGTAATTAGACAACATTAACAAGCATGTATTGGTGTTTTGATTTCATGCAACATTCTGCTATTTCTGAGAGAATAAGCAGTGACCTTAAAACTTCTTGCTGCAGAATTAACCTCTTAAAGTACTTTAATGAATGTAACTGTTATAAGCAGTTTTATGTGGCATCAATACTTAATCAAATGTTGCTGTGGCGCCTTTTATCCAGTACCAGGAACTGTGCTCCATCACCAAAGTCCAACCTGAGAAAAGCAGAAGCCAGCCCCTTCACGCTCTTTTTTTTCCCCTTCCTTCACATTCACAAAGTGCTGTCACATTCTCATTTCTTCTGCAAGCTACACTATTCTGCTGGCAGAGGGAGGAGCAATAAATGCTACTACCATTACTGTTATTCTTGCTTTCTCTTCTGGACCTGCTGAAAAGTCTTTGCTTTCAGGCTAAGGAAAAACCTTTGCTGCTTTTTTATCTCCCGGTTGGTCCATTAGGCAAGGAGAGTGGCATTGGTATCGAGTTCCTCTAATAGCCAGCTAACATTTTGCTTAAAAAAACAGTCTGTGACGTGACACATTAGAAACTTGGTTTTCAACATCAGCATTTATTTTTGAATTAACTTACTCTGTGCTTATTCTGTGGATTGGCAGTAGAGATGAATAAGTATGCAATTTTTTTTAATAGGAAAGATACGTGACTGGGCATTTCTAGTCCTACCCTCCAACCCCACAAACACCCTTTTTTGACATAATTAAGATTAAGCATGATACCACCAAAAGAATTTTGTTTTTTTAGTGCAGGAAAATACCAAACCTTAGCTGTTTGCGTGAGGAATTTAAAAGAAACTTGAAACTGAAAAAGTGTGTTGAGTCAGTGTACACTGGTAGAGCTGTTGAACCGGGATTCTGATACATCCATCAAGCTAAACTGTTCAGCTTGCAATTATTTCCCACTATTGTGTAATGTTATGCATCACTAATTGTAATTCTTATGTTACAAGAAACACAAGAAAATGTTTTGCTTAGCGATCACACATGCAAGTCAGTCCATTCTTAGAGTTATTTCTGTTGTTCACAGATTTTGAAAAGGCTTTTTTTGTAGAGGTGCGTCTGGTTTGATTTGGAGTTTTTTTGGTTAGAAAGACAGACTTGAGTACTACTGTCAGTCTCTCTTTTTTCTCCTCCACAGTAAGAGAGGGAAGAATTACAATACAGTGCCTCAGTCAGAGCTTTGACTAAAAAGGATAAACTTCAGAAACTTCAGCTGAGGTAGAGATGATTATAGAACTAACTATTGGTATAATGCATTGAAGAGTTGCACACTGCAGAATCTAGGCTAGAAAGAAAACAAGAAGATGTTATTCTTTAAAGTGCAGTTGTGCTGTATGTGTGTATCCCAGTTCTAAATCTCGCACAATGTGGTCAGTGACAGTAGTCTCCTCCTTGCTGAGCAGATAGTTCCTTTAGTTGGTGATCCTGGAGCTCCTTCCAGGAATGTGCAAAGTAACTATCAGCTTCTAGACATCAGAAATCCAGGCTAGATGAATCTGTAAGTTTAACTGCTCTGTCTTCCTGTGTCTGAATAGCGTAAGATGCAATTTAATAAGCTGTATCCTGTGTTAGATCATTAGCCATATATCCCTGATATATGACTTACAGATACTGGATGAAGCCTTATCTCTCCTACTACTAGAAAATGTGAAAGTGATGGGGAGTAGATTACATGAAAGGATTCATCAGGCTGCAAAGGAAGGTAAAAGGACAGCTTATTCCTGTCAGTCTGATTTGAGGGGAAGACAGCTACTCATTTTCAAAACTGATAATAAGGTTTAGTAAAACCTCCAGCACCTAAGTGCTGCGGATGATCCTGAGGGTATGACTTGAAAGCATTGGCCTAGTCAGCTCTGTCTGTATTTGAGATGGGATGCTATCCCTGACATCTTGGAGGAATGGGGATGTGTGTGCAGGGAGAACGGGAACAGAGCTGGGGGTTATGTTTAAGTCCAGAAAGTTAAACTAGAATACTTTTTCCAGATCTCAGTGACTTTTATTTTTACCTCGGCCATTAGCTGTGAAAGTATGAAAGGCTATCATAATGTTATATGTTATAATTGTGTGAAGTCACAGCTGTAGTGTTTTCTAACAAGCTGTAAGTGCTGCAGACAGTTGCACACACTCCAGAGCTTAAGAGGTGAATAGTGTAGAAAGGATTGGAATCTTATTCAGTCTTATAGAGATCTCCTTCCTATGGTGAAGTTGTCTTTCCAAGTACAGAATTTCACAGGTTTCTTGGGTCAACCTGTGTCATTAGGTTAACTGGCCTTTCGTCTTAATAGACGCTTTGTATCATTCAAACAGTTATTTAAAACACTTCAGTAGCCTTATGCCAAAGGCTCTGCAGCCTTCACCATTTAACTCTTTTACAGTTCTAAGGTGTATAGATTGAGGACAAATTAGTTTCTGACGTGCACACAGATTATGTGGTCATTTATCATTCAGCTTTGAGAAACAGCTAGAAAGTGTTGGATGCAGAGGCTCAGTATTAGGCAGGAATTGTTATGTCAGTGCTTATAGATATTAACCATATTTATGCAAATGCTTTACAGGAGCAAAGAAAATTCAGCACCCTTAGAATCAAATCAAGCACAAGGTAAAAATAAACCAAAAAAGAGGAAGATAGCTGAAACCTCTAATGTTATCACAGAAACACTGCCATCTGCAGAATCAGAGCCTGTTGAAATTGAGGTTGAGATTGCTGAAGGGACTATTGAGGTGGAAGATGATGGCATCGAAACACTTGAAGAAGTAGCTTCTGCAGAGCAATCCATAAAGTACATACAGGCAACGGGTACATCAGATGAATCTGCTTTGGCTCTTCTGGCAGATATCACCAGCAAGTATCGTCAGGGAGAGAGAAAATGCCAGATCCAAGAAGAAGGTGATAGTACAACTGATCCCTCATGCAAACAGGTAGAAGGTATTGAAATTGTGGAACTTCAGCTGTCACACGTGAACAATTTATTCCACTGTGAGAAATGTAACCGTTCATTTAAATTGTTTTACCATTTTAAGGAACACATGAAAACACACTCTACTGAGAGTTACAAGTGTGACATATGCAATAAAAGGTACCTACGAGAGAGTGCACTGAAACAGCACCTCACCTGTTACCACCTTGATGAAGGTGGTGCCAGCAAGAAGCAAAGACCTGGCAAAAAAATACATATATGCCAGTACTGTGATAAGCAGTTTGACCACTTCGGACACTTTAAAGAGCACCTCCGGAAGCACACAGGTAAGAGCACTGCTACAGTCCTGTCCCTATGGCTTTGGCTCTAGCATTTTGGGTTTTTGCCTGTTTTAGGGAAACAGAAAATATGCTGAAGAGAACGCATGAGTCCCAAGTGCTAGAAATACTTGGCTTCTAGTTACAGCTGAAATGGTGGTTTGTGTTTTTGTTTGTTCATTTGTTTTGTTTTCCACTGATGTAAACTTTTGAGCGATTGAGGTGGTTAAAAATAGGCACCTAAACCCAGAAAGCACTAATGAAGCTTCTCTCTCAAATTTATGAAATACTAAAAAGTTTTTCAAAAACATTTCTGGCAAGTTTCTGTCTCCGTTTAAGGGTCAGAGCGAGAGAGAGCAGGATTTTCTCTATTGCCCCTACCCCTCCCAGGGGGAGGATTAAGAAAAGGGAATAGAGAGAGAATAATAAAAAAAAAAATTGCTCTGCACAAGGTTGGAAGTTAAAACTGTAACAAGTTTAATGAAAACAACAGGGGAAAGGAAAAGGGAATTAATAAGGGACAAAGGATATTTAACTATATACAAAACCCGATGCCAGTAGTCCCGAGTGGAAGT
>NW_010186139.1:10183-11151 GCF_000695765.1 Mesitornis unicolor
GCTGCGCCTGCTGTGCCTTGTCACCAGGGACCGCAGTGGTGCCAGGAGCGGATGGTGGTGGATCCTGCCAAGCACGTGGAGCTAGGCCCAGCCATCCCGAGATGCGACAGGAAGCAGCCCAGGAAAGCCAGGAAGAGCCCGTGAAAACCTCGGTTTTTTTATAGACTGTGGCCGGAAAGGGGAGGGAACAGTACTGATCTCTGACTCTCCAGGGTCCTACAGACACCCCCTGTCCTTCCTTTTCAGGCTGGTAACCCTTAAACCATAACAGTTTCCTTCTTCAAAAGTACCAAACTGAAGAGCAACTCTTATTTTCACAATTCTACTAGTAAATGTTTCTGTTGAAATATGATCTGATCCCTGAACTGCTCCGTGGAATAGTTTCTTTATCTAACAGAACTTTTGAGCAAATGCCTACTAATGTATTAGGCATAAAATACCCTCTAAAAGTTCTCTCTTGTACCATCTGGTTTTGTAAGTTTGCTCTTGACAACTCACCTATGGTTTTATTTTTCTTTGTTAATTAACACAGGAAAACATTTCTAGTGACTAGAGTACACAAATCGGCCTCTTTGAAATCTGAATAGCATCTTTCGAGTACAGAATGACTTGTGCTCCTTCTTTCTTCTTCATAATATGGAATGTGAAGATGCTACATATTCATCTCACTGAAAAACCTACTATCTGAACAAGTACTGAGCATTATACACATAACTCTGCATGTAAAATATATGTGGTTGCAATCTTTCAGATGTTTTTGTTTAGTATGTCAGTCATGAGTCATCAGTAAGAATTAAATGGGGGATAGCAGCTCTATTTCTCTCGAAGTTTCCTATTGCTGTTAAAGCCTTTTAATTGTAGTTTCTTTGTGTATGGGATTGCTGAGTATTGATACGACGCACTTTGCCTTGGTCTCTAATAAAGGCAGATGCTCGCTGAGTGCCGAATCTCACGGGCCAGAGTACAGG
>NW_010186140.1:0-1258 GCF_000695765.1 Mesitornis unicolor
TCTATAAGAAGATACAAAGTTTTGCTTATATTGGACTAGATGATCTTTTGCTTATTGGATGATTTGCTTATTGGACTAGATGATCTTTTGAGGTCCCTTCCAATCCCTAACGTTCTGTGATTCTGTGATTCTGTGATATGCTTAACTTTTCTCATGTGACCTACATACGTATGTAAACCCCTATTCATGACAGTTTGCAATGTTAAATTTGGAGCACTGATTGGACCATATCCTAGAAATAAGTAGTATGGGCCAAAGAATTCTTTGGACTAGGAATGAAACACCTTAAAATTAGTATTATGCTGTCCAATTTAACTGCACAAGTGGAAGCTTTAACATGCCTTAACATTTTGAATTGCTACAAACTGTCTTCAAAATTGAACAAGGAGTATGCAGATTACAGAAGGGAGACTGTGAACAAGAACAGTAAGTATTGCTGTCAGTTGTGTTAAAAGAATTATAAAAATCTGTCTCCCAGGTAAGAGTTCACCCAGAGACTGAGGAATACATGGCTCTACTAAAACATATAGATGAAACCTGAATTCATACATCGGCCAATTATAACATATAAGTGGTTGAACTGTGACTCAGGTCACGGGATGAAGTGTAAGGATCAGTCTGGCTCATAGTTTGAACAGGTTTCGGTAATGTCCAGTGCACCAAGCAACTCGTGGGGGGTTGCAGAGCAACTCAGCCTTAGTTTGCCTTGAGGCCCTGTCTCTGCAGAGATGACCCATGGGGAGCTGTGTAGATAGCTCAGCTCTCAGTTGTCTGGTAAGCACGAAACTAATCAGGGCAGTGTTGCATCATTCAAAGAACCGAAACCTGAGTTAAGCCTTGAAATCTCCCAACAAATAATATGCCCCGAGTCCTAGTCAAACCACTATTAAATTGCCTAAAAGTAAAACAAAGGTAAACTGGAGGATTTCTGTCTGGCTCCAAGGGACCATGACAATACAAAGATAGGCAATACAGAATATTAGAAAGGCAATACAGAGCATACAGAAGGGAACATCACACATGAATAACTAAAGATAAGGGGAAACACTGCTAAAGACAAACACCACAGGTGGTCTAATCCACTCAGGCACACTCCTGCCTGCTGTCGCATACATCAAGGAATAAAAACCCTGATTCATGCTAGAAACTGGGAGTTACTTCTCCAGCCATGGAGTGATGAGAACCTTCCCCTTGGTCGGAATGCTGTCCAAGGTAACTTATGTGGGGGGGACAGGATGAACTCGGAACCATAGCAATG
>NW_010186141.1:0-2907 GCF_000695765.1 Mesitornis unicolor
ACCCCCAGGTCCTTCTCCTCCAGGCACCTTTGAGAGCGTGATTAAGAACTAATGAATTTATTATATTTTTAGGGAAACATGCTTTATTGCGAAGGATTTATTCTCTCTGAAAACGAAACTTCCAAACTGGAAGGTTAATTTTTACCCACGTGAACATGAACTCCACCACTTCGGGATCCGAAATGATTTTCTTTACTCTTTTCCCAGGTACAACACAGGAAACGGCGATGTTCTCCCGACTGCGAGCAGCCGCCGCTCCCTGCGCGATGGCTCGGCGCGGGGCGCACACGAAGGAGAAAGGCAAACCGCTGATGTTAAACCCACGAACGAACAAGGTCAGTGGTGCCCGGTTATCAAATATCTTATCTTTATCTGCTCACGGTCCCGTGGACCTTGTTCACGGTTCAACCACCTCCTGGAGCTGTACTGGGCCACAGCCAAAAAAGAAAGGGTGCAGAAAAGTGAAGTGGTGTTTGACCAAGCTGATATCTTTTTCTGAGGACATAACCTTGTGGGTGGATGCTGGTAGAGCAGTGGATGTGGTTTATCTTGATTTTATAAAGTATTTGACACCGTCTCCCATAGCATCCTCGCAGGTAAACTGAGGAAGTGTGGTCTGGATGCTGTGTAGTGAGCTGGGTTGGAAACTGGTTGAAGGTAAGAAGTGGTCAGTGGGTCAGAGTCCAGTTGGAGGCCTGGATCCAGTGGGGTCCCCCAGGGGTCGGTACTGGGACCGGTGCTGTTCAATGTATTCATCAGTGACCTGGACGAGGGAGCAGAGGGCAGTGTCAGCAAGTTTGGGGTGACACCAAAGTGGGAGCAGTGGCTGTGACTGCATGGGGCTGTGCTGCCATTCAGGAGACCTGGACAGGCTGGAGAGTTGGGTGGGGAAAAATTGAATGGAATTCAACAAGGCCAAGTGTAGGGTCTGCATCTGGGGAAGAACAACCTCATGGACCACTGGCTAGGCTCCACCTGGCAATGTTGATCCAATATTGATCAATACTGAGAGCCACATTCAGTATTAGAGAGAACAGCCCTGTGCAAAGGGACCTGGGGGTCCTGGTGGACGAGGTGGTGGAGCTCAACATGAGCCAACAGTGCTGCAGCTGTAGAGAAACCAACAGGATGCTGGGTGCATTGAAAAGGGCATCACCAGCAGAGATCAAGAAGGCATTGCCCCTCTGTACTCAGCACTGCTCAGACCACACCTTGAGCACTGGGTCCAGTTTTGGTCCCTCCTGTCCAAAAAAGATGTGGACAGGTTGAAGGGCCATGAGGATTCTCAGAGGACTGGAAGAGCTGCAAAAACTGGGCCTGTTCAGCCTTGGGAAGAGAAGGCTCAGGGGGGACCTTATCACCATGGACCAGGACATCAAGGGTGGCACCAAGAGGATGGAGACTCCCTTGAACAAGGAGTCCCATGGAAAAGCTGAGGGGTGATGGACACAAGTTGTGTCTGGGGAGATTCCCATTGAACTGCAGGAGAAATTTATTTACAGTGAGAGCAATCAGACATTGGAATAATCCATCAATGAGGTATGGGAGTGATCTATCCATGAGACATGGGAATAATCTATCAATTAGAAATTGGAGTAATCTATCAATGTGCTACTAGAATAATCTATCAGTGAGATATTGGAATAATCTGTCCATGAGATACTGGAATAATCTCCCACAGGGAGTGGTAAATCCCCCTCCACTGGTCAGTTTGAAGAGTCAGCTTGACAGGTGCTGACCCATCTCATTTAAACTCTACTTTTACCTTGAGAGGTTGGACCAGATGATCCTTGTGGTCCCTTCCAACCTGGTATGCTATGAGTCTATGATTCTATGATACCACTATAGGTTGGGGACTGAGCTGTTGGGGAGCAGCACAGCAGAAAGAGACCTGGGGGTGCTGGTGGCAGCAGATACCCAGGAGGCAGCAATGTGCCCTGGTGGGCAAGAAGGCCAAGGCCATCGTGGGGTGGAGGAGAAGGGGTGGTTGGAGGGCAGAGAGGTTCTCCTGCCCCTCTGCTCTGCTCTGCTCTGCTCTGCCCTGGGAAGGCCACAGGGGGAAACTGGGTCCAGTTCTGGGCTCCCCAGTTGAAGGACAGGAAGTGCTTGAAAGAGTCCAGCAGGGCCACAAAGATGCTGGAGGGAGTGGAGCATCTCCTGCTGAGGAGCAGCTGAGGGAGCTGGGGCTCTTGAGCTTGGAGCAGAGGAGCCTGAGGGGTGCCCTCATTCCTGGGTCTCCATTTGGAAAGTGTTAACCCCTCTCTCCCAGTCCCGTCTTTTTCCTGAAAGGCTGGAAATTGGGACTGAGCCCTATCAGTGAGAAACATCCCTGTGCAGAGACTTGCATCTAAAAATAAGCCTTGGATGGAGCTAGCTGGGAGACAGAGACATTATTTCAATGCCATGCATTGGGAGTAACTTCTCCTAAGAAAGCAGCTTTTTTATTTTAACCTTCCACAAATAATTCCTATTTCTTCCTATTTTTCTATGCCCAGTTTTATTTTAATATTTTTTTTTCCCAGAGTAGCAGGAATATTGACACAATTTATGTGTAAAGTAAAACTAATAGGAAATGAGAGGAGGGCTTTCAGTAGCTCATCCAGGATGTCTATAATCTATAAGTGACCAAAAAAAAAGTGACAAATACCCTCTAACAGGATATTTCCTGCACCGTGGAAGCTGGACTTCAATAGTTTGACTGTATATGTGGTTTATATCCTCTTCTCCGTTCTCTGATGTTATTGTTTTCCCCTTTTGTAATGCCTTAAATGTAGACCTGCAGTCATGTTTTGTGTGCGACGTGGTGTAGTGTGAGTCCAGATTATATCTATTTATATCTGTATATCTATTTATATCTGTATATCTATTTCTATATCTATTTCTATATATTTTTGTGTGTGTATATAT
>NW_010186142.1:0-19961 GCF_000695765.1 Mesitornis unicolor
TAATAAAGAGCATCTGTCCAGGATTTAGTGGACAGTCCAGCCCTAAACCACAACAGGTGGGATTAAACAACACTACAGAAGGGTCCCAACTGTTTAATAACTTACAGGGTCCTCTCCCACTCTGATGCCTGAATTGGTTCCTACATGCAGAACCTCTCTTTACCAGTTGCAAAGCTGTTGCAGAAGCAGAAATTTCCATGAAGTAATTGTTGATTTTTCTCCTCGTACAAAAGGGTTTTTTAAGACAACCAAAATAATTTTGCCTGGTATTCTCCAAGAAACCACCATTCCCGTAACAGCGGTGTCTTCATCTGGATGTTGACCAGCTCAGAATTAGGAATGTGTTCAGGCAGCAATCCCCAAAATATAATTAGAAAACGAATAGGAAGACTATTTCATCTTCTTGGACGAGAGGCATTACACAGCTGATGGTTGTAAGAATAATGCAGTGTGGTCGTCTGAGCATCTGTTCCTATGGGGTTCACAGGCAGGCCTGCAGGTGAGGGAGTAGAGGTCTGGGGGACAACCTACCTTCTGATAGCTTTGAATCACATGCATGATAAGGACATTTGGTTCTTTTGGTTTCTGATTGCCTTTGTTTCCTTGCATGAGTGAAAAAAAAAACCCACTGGACTGTAAAGATACCTCATATTATGTACAGTTATGCTTAGAGAGGACCAAACATGTAATGCAATAGAAAACAGTGGTGGGATAGCATCATTTGATAGTTACCTGATAGAAACGTAGTGTTGATGGTTTTGTTACTTCTAAAGCTGTCTTAATTGATTTAGCATAAACAGAAGATTTATTTTTCATGCACAGTCATAACAGATACATATATGCCTTCAAACAGATATATAGCTTTTATGGTAAGACAAGCATTTAATTAACTGCTCACAGGTGGTTTTCTGTGTCTCTCCAGCTAAGAAGATATGTCCTTAGGGTATGTCTTTACAGTACTCCAAAAGCAGATAAACTGATCATGAAACTGTTTTGGTTAATCATCTTGTATGATAGAATTGTTCAGCTGCATTCACTTTCATAGCAATGATTCCTGATTGAAAACTTTTGTCAATCGTAAAATTAAAATTCATAAGGAAGTCTCACTATAAATGTACTTCATTCTTTCTCTTTTTCTCAGCCAAAGTTAAATTAGATTTTTCTTTCTTAACGTATTTTGTATTGCTAGAAATTTTCTCACATAACAGGGAAAGTTTTTGAAGGCTGAATTTAAGCAGGCTATATAGCTTGCTGTTCTGTTACATTCTGCACCTCAGTAGTACAATCTAAGAAATAAGATATTTATTTTTTTTAGAGGTCTGCTCAAAAGTTTTGGTTTTTAAAAATCCATCATTTTGTCAAAGAAGTTAAATTGTTTTCATACCCAGAATTACATGCAATTGTGTGCAGGGAAGTTAAATCTCTGTGTCAGGAGAATGAGTTCAAATTGTAATTCCTCTGTGTGAAAGAATGACATCTTATACTGATACCACAAACTCTCAACTAATAGCGATGAGGTAAAGAAAAGGCTGATTCTCCTGAGAGGAATTTTTCTTCACAAATATTAGGGGCAGTTTGGATTTGCAGTGTGTTGACAAGCTCAGGGCAGAATTTCAGCTGTAGTTTGGACACTAGAGTAACAAATGTACCTGTTAGGAGTTGAGACCAACATCTCCAGGTTTCATTTGTTGGGTTTGTAATATTTGTTTACTTTGTCTGATGGCAAAAATAGTTCACTGCTATCTCTGCTGCTAAGAAGGTGTTGAAAAAGCCAGCAGAATTAGTATAACTTGTGCTGTCAGCTAAAGCTGTTGCTGACATTAAGAATGTTCCTATTAGTCAAATGACCTTGAACTTGAAGTGTTAACCAGGAACAAATATAAGTTACAAAAATTACTCTACAGTGTTCAGGTACATGATGCACTGTGCCAAAAAAGGGATACCAGTTAATATGAAGGAAAACAAAATCCAATAACTGAGAGCTACAAGGAGGACACAGAATTAATTTGTTTAAACCATTGGAGAGGTCAGTCAGATTCATTAACAGCTATGTGAAAGCAGTCTTTTACAGGTGGCTGAGAGATGAGTACACCACAGAATAATTCAATCAGGTACTTACTTTACCTTTTGCCATGCCAGCCTCTTAGCAGAACTATGTCTTATATGTCAGGATGGATATTGAGTAAACTGGTATTTTAACAGTCAGTGGCTCGATATCCAAGTGGAGACCAGTGATGAGTGGAATTCCTCAAGGGTCCGTATTGGCACCAGTACTGTTTAACATCTTTAGCTTGGAGCAGAGGAGACTGAGAGGTGACCTCATTCATGGTTATCAATTTGTAAAGGGCGAGTGTCAGGAGGAAGGAGCCAGGCTCTGCTCTGGGATGTCCAATGCCAGGACAAGGGGCAATGGGAGCAAGCTGGAGGATAGGAGGTTCAACCTGAACATAAATAAAAACTTTTTTACTGTGAGGGTGCCAGAGCATGGCCCAGGCTGCCCAGAGAGGTTGTGGAGTCTCCTTCTCTGGAGACATTCAAAACCCCTGGCCGTGTTCCTGTGTGACCTGGTCTGGGTGATCCTGCTCTGGCAGGGGTTGGACTGGGTGAGCTTTCAAGGTCCCCTCCAACTCCTGACATCCTGTGATTCTGTGATCTTTGTCAGTGACATAGACAGTGGGATCAAGTGCACCCTCAGTAAGTTTGCAGACAACACCAAGATGTATGGTTGACACATATGGTCGTCCCACATGCCAGAGGGAACAGATGCCATCAAGCAAGATCTTGACAGGCTGGAGATGTGGGCCTGTGTGAATCTCATGAAGTCCTACAAGGCAAAGTGCAAGGTCCTGTACATGGGTTGAGGCAATACCAAGCACAAATACAGGCTGGGTGGAGAATGGGATTGAGAGCAGCCTTGAAGAGAAGGCCTTGGGGTGTTTTTTGACAAGAAGCTCGACATGAACTGATAATGTGAGCTTGCAGCCCAGAAGTCAACCGTATGCCAGGTTTCATCACAAGAAGTGTGACCAGCAGGTCGAGAGGGGATTCTTCCCCTCTGCTTTGCTCTGGTCAGACCACACCTGCAGTGCTGCATCCAATTCTGGCGCCCCCAACATAAGAAGGCCATGGAGCTGTTGGAGCGGGTCTAGAGGAGGCCACAAAGATGATCAGAGGGATGGAGCACTGACACTATGAGGCCAGGCTGAGAAAGTTGGGGGTGTTCAGTCTGGAGAAGAGAAGGCTCTGGGGACACCTTATAACAGCCTTCCAGTACTTATGGCGCCTATAGGAAAGACAGAGAAGGACTCTTGTCAGGAGGTGTAGCAATAGGATGAATGGTAATGGTTTTAAACTGAAAGAGAGTAGATTATTATTAGATATTAGGAAAAAATTATTTACTGTGAGGGTGACGAGACACTGGAACGGGTTGCACAGAGTAGTTGTAGATGCCTTCCAACAAAAACCACTCTGTGATCTGTTTCTACGAAAATAAAGTCTTTAGAGACTGTGATTAAATTCATACCTGTGTACTCTGACAGTCTGTTCCTCTAGAAAAGGCACAAGGGTTTAAGTAGTTTCTAATAATCCTCATCTTACCACTGTGAAAAGAGCAATTTTCCTATCCCATGTAACAGAGACTAATGATGTTAATAAAACTCTAGCAAAAGGGTTTCCATATGATTACCATAGGCATTACAGATGCCTTTTGAGCAAATTTTGCCATTTTCTTTCCAAACAGACTCTCCTAGATGTCTTGGTAAGAAAGATTCTCTTGTGGGTTGTATATATATCTCTATCACACAAGGACTTAAATTTCTTTGAAAATTACCAGTATTCATCTGCTAGAGAACAATTTAATTTAAATATTTATATTGTCAGTGGCTAACAGCTGCTTAAGATATATACGTTGTCAGTGACTTATTCTATTATATCCAGCCTTAGCAGTAGACCACATGGCGTTGCTGAATTACTGAATCAATATTCTCAGGTTGTACTGTTATTAATTTAGCCTAGACATTTCAACCAGGCCTGCTTGCAAGTGTTTTGGCTCTCCTGTGAATCTCTCTGAGTTCTGAATGGAGGATATTGCCTATATTTTGCTATTGTCTCTCCCTCATCTTGATTGTCTACTTTCTTTGTGCCCTAGAGAGATGACTAAATGAATGCATACATATTATTTAACTACTGGGAATGAAAACTTGCTGTGCTTCAAAGATGCATGAACATAAATTTCCTCATTTTTTTACCGACTCATTACAGTAAGGAATAATTAATACTTGTATGCAAAAAAGTTTTCTATGGAGTAGAAAATTGCATTGGTAATTATAACAAACATGTTCTTCATAATACTGTGATGTTTTGTTTTGTACTTAAAATGGTATAAAACAATTGTCCCTGTTGCATCTTTAGCATCCACAGTTACAGAATCAAATGGCCTCATGCCATTTTGGTTGCAAACATTAATTTTTCAATGCTAGCTTATCTTTAGGGACTTGAACCTTCAGTTTGTGCTTGCTCAGATTCACTTTCACATGTACACACACAATTTTAATGACCAGCTGAGTTACAGCAATGTATTCTGTTGGGAGGGGGATAAAAATTTGTTCGAGAATTGTGTGTTTGCATACATAAAATTTGCACCTTTTTGTAGTAAAATTACAGGAAAAAAATGTATGAGAAATCTGTTTGTAGAATTTTGATTATAAAAAGTAAGAAAAAGGTCATAACTTGTGGGTAAGACATTTATAGCATCAGAGCTGGAGGTAATGTTAACAAAACACTTCTGCATATTTAACAGACTTATTTCAAAATGCACTTGCAATAATGTAATTTATTCATGCTCTATATGCTGTGTGCATACAATAGATGTGCTGTAAGAATCAGATCTCATTAAATTAAACTTCCAAATGTAGCAACCTAAATATGCAAAGGAGCATTGAAGCTAAATTATTTAAAAAGCTTCATCAGAAAAATCACAGAATCACAGAATCCCAGACCGTTAGGGATTGGAAGGGACCTCCAAAGCTCATCCAGTCCAATCCCCCTGCCAGAGCAGGAACACCCAGATGAGGTTACACAGGAAGGCATCCAGGCGGGTTTTGAATGTCTGCAGAGAAGGAGACTCCACAACCTCTCTGGGCAGCCTGGTCAGTGCTCTGGCCCCCTCACTGAGAAGAAGTTTCTTCTCCAATTTCAGTGGAACCTCCTGTGTTCCAGCTTGTGTCCGTTACCCCTTGTCTTATCATTGTTTGTCACCAAGAAGAGCCTGGCTCCATCCTCGTGACACTCACCCTTTATGTATTTATAAACATGAATAAGGTCTCCCCTCAGTCTCCTCTTCTGCAAACTAAAGAGCCCCAGCTCCCTCAGCCTTTGCACATAAGGGAGATGCTCCACTCCCTCCATCATCTTTGTAGCCCTACGCTGGACTCTCTCCAGCAGTTCCTGTCCTTCTTGAACTGAGGGCCCAGAACTGGACGCAATATTCCAGATGTGGTCTCACCAGAGCAGAGTAGAGGGAGAGGAGAACCTCTCTCGACCTGTATTTCTGACTGTAGCTCTTTGTGATCTTTGGGCATACTACACATTGATGAAAACTGTTATTATGACAGATTAGAAAATGTGATGGTTAAATACAGAGCTTATTTTTTCATTGTGTTACACACAAGGTTGCATGAACAAGTTCTTCGATACTAACCAACCATGGCAAAATTCACAAAAATCACAGAATGATGGAGGTTGGAAGGGACCTCTGAAGATCACCCAGTCCAACCCCTGCTAGAACAGGATCTCCCAGAGAAAATCACACAGGAACAAGTCCAGGAGGGTTTTGAATGTCTCCAGAGAAGGAGACTTCACAACCTTACTGGGCAGCCTGTTCCAGTGTTCTGTTACCCTCACAGTATTCTTAATTTTCCATATGTAATCTATATTCAACACTGAAATACTATAATTATTTCCTCAGGATTGTAAATACTGTGGTGCATTACAGTATGATGTTGTGGTTTAACCCAGCAGACAGCTAAACACCACACAGCTGTTCGCTTACCTTTCCCTAGTGGGATGGGGGAGAGAATTGGAAAAAAAGGTAAAAGTCATGGGTTCAGATAAAGACAGTTCAATGAGTAAAGCAAAAGCCACACACGTAAGCAAAGGAAGAGAAGGAAGTCATTCTCTACTTCTCATCGGCAGGCAGGTGTTCAGCCATCTCCCAGAAAGCAGGGCTCCATCACACATAACAGTTACTTGTGCCATTACTGCAAACACCACCTCCTTCCTCCTTCTTCTCCCAGCTTTATATGCTGAGTGTGATATCATATGTTATGAAATATCCCTTTGGTCATTTGGAGTCAGCTGTTCCAGCTGTGTCCACTCCCAACTTCTTGTGCACCCTGTACCTGCTTACTGGTTGGGTGCTCTGAGAAGCAGAAAAGGCCTTTACTCTGTTGAAGGAAGAGAGTCATTGCTACCAAACTCCCCGATTTGTGACTCCCAAGTGAGCGTGAGATGTATGAAATACTTTCTGTTGGCCACTGTGTTCATCTGTCCTGTCTGTGTCTCCTCCTAACTTCTTGTAAGGAAGAAGCTTGAAGAACAGGTGCAGCATGAGAAATTGAAAGCACTCCTTGACTCAATGCAAATGTTGCTTGGCAACAAGCAAAACATAGGTGTGTTATCACACCATTTTCAGCAGATGAGAAATAAAGTCTTACTAGCTACTCTGAAGAAAAATAACTCTGTCTCTGGTAAAACTAAAACAAAGTGTCTTACCAACTTGTTTTCACTAAACTGAACACTGCAACCGTCTCAGAAATGCAGCTCTGTTGAACAGAAAATTGATTCTATGATTCTATCCCAGCAAGATCAGGACAGACCTGAAAACCTTGGACTAGTTCAAAATTAACTAGTTTCTCCAAAAGAGACTTAGTAATTAAAAATAACAACAATCTTAAAACTGCTGCCTTCAGCAACAACCAGGGATTGTTCCTATAGGGCCTTTATTTTGCAGATACAAATTTTTCTAATCTCCTGGAACAGAAGCTCTGATTTTTCCCTGGCTGAGTAAACAAATGTGGGAGAAATTAGAAGCACAAGAATATGAAAGGTATTGCGAGAAAACTTCTTGACTGCATACAATATATATTTTTAATAGGGTTGGGATAAATTTAAGATTTAAGAAATTTTTTTCTTGTGTTTCAACTGCTCTTCCAATGTCAGCATCAAGTAAGCATAGTTTAGATAGTTTTCCCCTAGATGCATTATCTTACATTTGAAACTCATGAAGACTGATTTGCTACCTTTTCATTTGTTTGTCTGATTTTACAAAGTGTATTTACCTTGTTGTCAGTATCAAACATTTCCAAGGAGGAACTCAGCTCAGAGAGAAAAGTTTAATTTCTTATCCAGGAAGACATTTTTGCGAGGTGAATTTGTTCAGCCATGATTCTTCCCTCTTGAGCAGGTCAATGAATACTGCTGGCTGGATTGAGTATCTTTACTATCATCAGGTTAATCTCTTGTACTGGGTGTCCACGTCCAGGAGTGGGCAGCAGAGGTCTGCAGGGATGGCATCTGTGAGGAGAGGCCTGGACTGCCCATGCCAGACACAGTGCGGTCCCCAACAGACCCACTGCAGGGCACAATTCAGCCCCTCAGTCAAGGTGGTGGCACATCTGGTAAAGTATTGAAGAAAGGGCAAAACACCAGCACTTGACCTTGTTGAACTTCACGAGTTTCACATGGATCCACTACTCAAGCCTTCTCAGGTCCCTCTGGATGGCATCCCTTCCCTCTAGCATATCAGCTGCATCATTCTACTTGATGTCATCCGTAAACTAGCTGAGGGTGCACCCAATATCACTGTTTATGCCATTAATAAAGTCGTTGAACAGTACCGGTCCCAGTAGGAGCCCCTGAGGGACAGCACTTGATACCAATCTCCATTTAGATACTAAGCCATTGACTGCAACTCCTTGGACACTGTGACCCAGCCAATTCCTTATCCATCCATCAAACCCATATCCTTCCAAGTTAGCGATATGGATGATGTCTGGGATCGTGTCAAAGGCTTTACAGAAGTCAGGGTAGCTGACATCAGTTGCTCTTTCTCTATGCACCAATGCAATCACTCCATCATATAAGGATGCTCAGATTAGTGAGGCACAATTTGTCCTTTTTGAAGCCATGTTGGCTGTTTCTAATCACTTCCCTGTCATGCATATGCCTTGATGTAGCTTCCAGGAGGATCTGCTCCATGTTCTTACTGAACACAGGTGTAAGTCTGACTGGTCAGTAGTTTCCAGGATCCTCCTTTTTACGCCTTTTAAAAATAGGTGTGACGTTTACTGTTTTACCAATGACTAGAGACTTTGCCTGACTGCTATGACCTTTTGAATATGATGGAAAGCAGCTTGGTAACTACACTAGCCAGTTTCCTAAAAACCTTGGGATTTATCTCGTTGGGACCCATGGACTTGTGTATGTACAGGTTCCTCAGAAATGCAGATAAAATAAATGAAATACAATTAAAAATTAACGTAAAAATGAAATAGAGATTAAGCGTTGATAAAATAAGTACGTTGATTAAAACTTAATAAGCAATTTTAAAATCCATTTTTAATGCCTGTAAATATACTGATTTGAAAATAAGATCAATATTCTTACAATTATCTAATTTCAGCCTAATTATCTAATTTCATATTATATCATGAAATAGCCTTATTTTTGAAGCTTTTTGAATACCTACCACTTCCAGTGGTTGACTGGAATATCAAAAAAGAAACTCAAACCAAAATTAGTCAAGTCTGTAGCATCTCTGGAATTTCTTTGAAAAGTTGATAGATTCCTTTAGATGCCTATTTATGGATTTAATTTTGTTCAGAAGCTTTGTCTTTTGACCTTAGTTCCATGTTTGAGACCCCACTGGGAATCAGTGGCTTAGAGAAAAGTGGAATTCATGGCCTGATCAGTTCACGACATTCTGCTGCTGCTGATGTGTCAAATTTAATAGCTTGTGACAGGTCAATTAAAGCTAAGGAACTCAAGGTTTGTATGACAGATTGGTTGTTTATGAAGTGAATTGATATATGTACATAATGTAATAATTTGCATAGTTAATTTATTATTGTTGCGAGCATTACATCGGTCTGTGTAAATTATACCAGTTTGCTGTTCAGATAAAAATGGATATTGATGGATTTGTTTTGACTTTGCACAGGTTGGCCCTGACTAGAAATTTGTCTGGATGCTATTCTTTGATGCCTGGCGTCAGATGGCAGAATATATCTGCATGGCACATTCTGGGGACCTAAGTCAGCAGATATAGGCAAAACTGCTTAGGTCTTGATACCAGCAGAATTCAAACTCTGGAAGAAGATGGATGAGTAAGAGAGGGAGCTGATAACCCACCTCCATAGCTCAGTGCTCAGGGCTGTCACCAGTAGATGCTGGGCAGAGAGCAAGTGCGTAGACTCAAGTTTTATAAATACCTGCTTCAGGTAAAATAGTTCCCTCAGGAAAAAATAAACAATAACCTGATAGGAATGTGGATCCAAAACATTGCTATTTAGTGCAGTTTTCTGGAATATGGTAAACTTAAATTTATGTTTATTCTACAAAGGGTGATTTTAAAATAGGTGTCTAGTTTGATTCTGTAACCATCCCATTCAATATAACACTGGATATATAATAAAGTGTACCTGTATGTTTTGTGTTATTTCTTTTTTTCCTGGCTTATGACTGTCTCTGTTTATATGTCTATTATTGTTGTGGGTTTATCTGTTTTCCTGTTAAAGAGTTAGGCCTATGTGCACCTTTCACATATACTGTTTGGTGTTTGTACTTAAATATCTTACATAATTCTTCTTTCAACTTAGTCCAAGTATCTACCAATTCTTTCCTGATCCTATGTGAACTCCCCAGAGATCTATAAATCTTTTCTGAAGTAACAGAGATACTGTGGGGGTAATTTGGGAAAAACAGGTAAAAGAGTTGGTAGATTTTTAGCGATATACCATTTTAAAGGCGACTTACTGGTTTACAATTGGCTTAAGCTAAATTAACTCTGTTGAACAGGCCTCTTTCCTCTTCTCGTTCGTGTATCAGCCCTTGCAATAAGATGAGTCAGATAATCTAGTTTTGGTGTTGGTTAATGTTCCCCCATGAGTCGTTTTCAATCATAGCTAATCGTGACTTGCTGTCGGGCCACACAATTACCAGCGTTGGCTGAAGAGAAGTGGCAAAAACTGCAGCTGGGAAAGGCAAGGGTGTTATTTTGGCAAAAATACAGCCTCAGTTTACACTGAACATGAAGTAGTACCCTAAGATGTACTCAGGACTTCCCCTTCGTGGTCACATAACTGTAACCAAACCTAAAGTTTTAATCTCTGTACGGTGATAAAAATGCATCTTTTCCATTTGGAGCCCTGTTACATGTTGCCATGTCCTTGTTTTCCTTTGATTATAAAAGTGTAATGAAATACACATTGGTCACCACCTTGAGGCTACTCAGAGAAGCAATATAATCTGTGGTCCATGCTTGTTAACTGCAGTTTCATGTCGTGATCACATCACACCACTTTCGGAAAAGTAATGGCTTTCAAAAAGCTTCTGCAGGCTATGCAGGGACTTTGTATTAACCCGTAATATCCCTATTATGTCTCAGCTCCTCCGTTTTGCTCACTCCCTCATGAACATAATCCTGCAGTGGATGCCACTGGCAACTTCTGAGCTGGTGTTTCTTGTTTTAAGTGGGAGGCAATTACTGACAGGATGTCCTCTGTTGGATTTCATTCCTTACTGTGACTCATTAAAGCCTCCTTTACCTTCTGTGAGCACTGGGAAGGCTACCCCTGCCCCCATGTGCCATTTAAAAAAGAAATAAAAAATATTTGCTAGTGACTATCTGGTGAGTAATATGAGGTGAGCAGCCATTTCCAGCACACTTTGCTGTACATTTTAATTAATGAGATTCTGCCAGACAGATGAGTGTCTAGGAAAAAAAATAACACTTGCATGTAAAATACATAGCGTGTTTGTTTTGGGGTGAAGAAACAACAATCAGGCAATTCTGTAATAAATATAAATACATATTGCATAGAGTTAAAGATGAGCCTGGGTTTTTTCCTCACCTTTTAGAGTGCCTTCTGCTCTTATTCATACGAATGCAAACAGAGAGCAACTTCAGTGGTGAGAGGATGATAGGTAAGAATCTGCCTATGTATAGAGTCAACTCGCATGCACTTCCTAATACATTTAAATAGAGGAATCCATCATGCATGTCAATGATGGTACTCTGGTGCACTTCAGACAAATAAAATGCTAAATGCTGCAAAATGGAAGCTTTCAAAATGGCACCTTCACATTGCTGTAATCAATTTTAAGCATTCTTTACCTTTCCCAAGCACAAAAAAGAATTCTATAAATTTCGAAAAGCCTGTGGATTTTAATAGTCTGTCAGTCACCTTCGCTTTAGTCTTTTTTTAAGGTTGATCTGTTTAATTGAAATACTTAATTATTAAATTTCTTAATAAAAAATTAAATTAAAAAATATTAAAAAATTCTTAATTTTCTTCTTAATTATTAAAGCAAATGGAATAACGTGGTTGTTTCGAACTGAATATGGGTTTTTCAGCATTACACGGTAGAGGTATTCCACAGAAATGACATTTCATTTTAACGCTTATAAATTCTTATTGTAGCAAATATTTCACTAATTATAACATCAATAAATGGACATAAATGCACTGTAAGTATATGAATAAAGTTTCAGTTTAGAGGTTTAGATCAGGAAATACTTCTTCACTGAATGGATTATCAAGCATTGGAACAGGTTGCCTGGGCAAGTAGTGGAGTCACCATCCCTGGAGGGATATAAAAGATGGGTAGATGTGGCACTTAGGGACATGGTTCAGTGGTGGACTTGGCTGGGTTAGGGTTAGTGTTGGACTTGATCATCTTAAAAGGATTTTCCAACCTAAATAATTCTAAGTTGTTGAACCCCTGTCTCTGGAGATACTCAGACCCCAACTGAATATGTCCCTGAGCAACCTACTGCAGCTGCCCCTCCTTTCAGCTTGAAGGATTGAACTAGGCAGCCTCCAGAGACCTCTTTGAGTCTCTTCTATTCTGTGATTCTGTGAATGTTTGCTCTTTGCCTTCATTCAACAAAGACACTGAAGATTTCACTGAACGATTTAGGGGAGAGATTTTTCTGAAGCATTCATTGTTTCTGTTTAAACCATTGACATCGCCAATGTATCAGTATACCTGATCTACATGAAGGAAATGTAGGAAGTTACAGTCACAAAGCCATCCACTGATACCAGCAGTTCTGCGATGCAATTTTCTCATGTTCACACATGTAACACTTAATTTAATTGGTTTTGTACGCCTCTGAATTTCTTTTCCTCCACTTTAAATATTTTGGTAGCTCCGTTCTATCATGAGTTTATTAAAGGAGACAAAGAAGTATCCAACTCTGTTGACATTATAAAAAGTCACAGCATGTTTTAGCAGAGATATCTTCTTTTGCAATAGTATAACATAGTTTAAAAGCACATTTCTTATTTTGTTTAAGTTTTATTATATGTAAAAAAAGTTAACAACAAAAAAAATTCCTAAAAATCGCAGGCAGTTTCAGGGAATTCTGAAAAAAAATGCTGGATAAGTATACTGAAGACAAGCTTTTTAGCATTCCCAAGTAGAAAGAAATTATCTCCTCGATGTTCATAAGCCACAAACTGCTCACACTGAGAAAACTTTCCGGTGAAGTATCATCACATTTCTGTCTTTCATAGAATACTCTAAGCCATCTCAGTGGTCATTTTCACAGGTACTACACTGGTCCCCATAGATCTATTGTCTGATGTGCAGCAGTCTTTATGTCTTCCATAACAGATATAACAATTTAAGCCAAACATCTTATGTCTTATATTGATAAAAAAATTCTTAAATATCCCTACCATATCTATACAGTACACTGCTAAGCTATTTTCCAAACATTTCACTTTAAGTTCCCTGTCTGGCCTTTGTGCTTGTTGAATACAAATTCTTGATAAGCTTACTAGCAAAAAATAAGTAAATTAATAATATGTTTTCTTAAGACCTCTGCTAGCTGTGTTTTCTATGACCCTAAGGACTAAAAAGATAGCTGAGTATTACAGAGACTCGGAAAGTCCATATACTAGTTTCACGTTTTATTGATCGTGGAATGAACTTGCATAAGTCCCCAGTTGCAGTATGGAGATTCCTCATCTATAAAATGTTTTGAAATGGGAGATGTATGCACAAGCTGTGGATAAGTTAAGACAGGGGCTTATCACTATAATTTTAGCTATAGCTTGTAGGTGTTTATGTTCATATTTGCAAAATAAAATAGGATCTAATCTTCCAAGCAAACAGCATAGCGAATGAGCTATTCCTGAATAAAACTTTGCACTGCCATTATTTTATAACTCCAAAGAGGAATTAGGAAAGTTTGTTTGCAATCGTACTCTATATTTTACTGTATAAGTGATTCAGATGAAAACAATTGCTCACCACCAGCTGCCTGATGGATGTCCAGACAGCCCCTGAGTAGTGACCTGCCTGTCAATCTCCCCGCTATGGAGGGGGCATAATTGCTGAGCATGACTCCACATGGTATGGAAAATCCCTTTGGTCAGCTGGGGTCAGCTCTCCCAGCTGTGTCCCATCCTAACTTCTTGTTCACCCTGTACCTACTCACTGGTGGAGTGCTGTGAGCAGCAAAACATCTCTTTTTATCAACCCAGCTTCCAGCACAAATCCAAAACATAGCCACATACCAGCTACTATGAAGAAAATTAACTCTATCCTAGCAAAAACCAGCACAAATAGTCATAAATAAGGGCAGAGGTTTCCTATGTGTGTAGGTTTTATTTTCAGAAGTTTATAATTTTTTTTAAAGACCTGTACGGTTGCTTAATTCCCTATACTATCCAGTTCTGAAGGCATTCATTGACTGAATGGAAAAGACACGTATTTGAATGATGCGGATTAAATCTCACTACTTTTATTATTCTCATATATTATGGACATATATTTAAGGAGTAGAATATCTTGCATTTCTGTAAAACCTAAGAATTTTCTATCTGATGCATTATGTAGAATTTTAACCTATAAATGTTCACAGTCCTGTAACAGGTAAAAGTGTTTTCTGCATTCTTGCTTCATGAAACAAGTTTCAGTCATTTACTTCAGTACTACCTTTTCAGCATTGAATATGTCTGTTATGATTACTATCACCTATAAGATCTTTCTTTCTCTTTACCATATCTATTAAGGATGACAAAGTGTGTGAAGACAAAAAAAAAAAGAAAAAAAATAGTTTCTCACTTGCCTATTTATGCTTAAATTTGTCATACACTTGGATTTTGTGTCATTATTTATGACAGTGACTCTCTCATGGTCATGCTTCCAGAATTTGGGATCACATTATTGAAACAATGTCACAATATGTCTTAAATACACTACGTATCTCAATATAGCTGTCGTCATACTGAATAGCTCAATACCTTACACACTGCCACAGAGATGAGGTGGTAGTACTTTTTCAAATGGATTAAAAATCCATTAATTCTACAAAAGAGGAAGGATTCTTATAAAGATTCATGGAATACAGTCTATGTGAGTCTGATGTCTTTAATTACATGACCTTACACAATTTTTGTCAAATATTTATACACTGTATATACTTCTGTATGGAAGACCTTGTTGCCTACCAACTCCATTGATCATAATGCACCTCAGTGGACCTTTATTGCATGTAATAAGTTTTTTTCTCTACCACAGTCATTAAAAAAACCCCAAAACTAAATTCATTCTGAATATAAGTCTAGTGATTTATGTGTAACAGTTTTATTGCACTCAGACTCAATCTTAAGTTAGCTATTTATATACATCAGTTTTGCTCCACTGTAAATAATCACCACTGATTCATAGAAGTATATATATAACCCAATACTAAATCAACAATCATTCATCTTTTTTTAATTATCCAGATAAATAAAACTATGGAAAATATAATTATGATTTACTGATGACTATGTAACTTACAGAACAAGAAGCACTAAAGTCAAAAACCCTGAGGTTATAGCAAAAATAAATCTTGAGGTTTTTTCGAACACAAAAATCTCTGCTTATCCTTGAATTCCTGTTATTCTCAGGACAGCTTTATTCTGGGACTGAGTTAAATTTCATTTCTCGAGGTCAGTCATGAGAACTAAATTAGACAAAATTAGGAGGGAAAAGTTTTACTCTTAAGTGATGTAGGAATTTTTTGATCTGATTTGCAGATCAGATTTCATATGGTCTATAATTTGTCAGGAGTAAAAAGATAGCTAATTATAATCATAGCATTGAAACTATGATGGTAAAAAAAAGAGACTGAAAATAAAATGTAATTGAGTCCAAAAGGACCATTCCTTAGATGCCAGCATAAAACTTCGATCTTCCCCAATAAATTTTCTGTGCACAGAATAAAACTATTATCCCTAATTATTAAAATGTGAAATTTCTTACTATAGTCCACAGATTAAAAGACATGGAAGATGAGATAGGATTGATAAGTCATTCTGTCTGGTTAGTAAAATTGTGATGTACATTTGCATATCTAAAAATATGATCCCATCACTCCAAGACTATGAAAAAAAGTTGAATTTTAGTTCTTACAAGAATCTGTTACAAGAAATCTGAAAAATTCAGGTACAGTTGTGAGCAAGGTCAAGTTTGATAAGACAAACTTTCAATTCTAAGCACTTTATATAGCCTTAATTCACCAGGTCAACTCCAAATAATGCTATAAACAAGGCTACTTCAAAGGTCTGTTATTCTTCTGAACTGTATATATAAAAATTAACCTGCAAAATACTAAGAGCACTGCTCTGTGGTTGTGGGCAATCTAGTATTGAATTTCCTTTTTTCCGTAATGTTTCCTGATGAACATAAAAAGGGCATATTAAAGGACTAATTAATATTTTAAATTGTGGTCCTGTAGCCCAAGAAATATGTCTTTGCTATGTCTGTTAAAAGATAAAGCCTGAAGTATTGTCTACACTTGTCTTGGCCTAAGCTGACTTTAGGCTGTTTAAGCTGTCATAACTGTTTAATGTTGTGCTGGAAAGCAGCCCTGAGGAAAAGGACTGGGGGCACTGGTGGATGAGAAACTGGACATGAGCCACCAAGGTGCATCTGCAGCCCAGAAACCAACCCCATCCTGGGCTGCATCACAGGAAGTGATGGCCCCTCCAGCAGGACCAGGGAGGGGATTCTGCCCCTCTGCTCTGCTCTGCTCGGACCCCACCTGCAGTGCTGTGTCCAGCTTTGGAGTCCCCAACACAAAAAGGACATTGAAGTGCTGGAGTGGGGCCAGAGGAGGCCACAAAGATGATCCAAGGGGTGGAGCAGCTCTGCTACGAAGACAGGCTGAGAGAGTTGGGGCTGTTCAGCCTGGAGAAGAGAAGGCTCCGGGGGAACCTTATTGTGGCCTTTCAGGACCTTAAAGGTGCCTATAAGAAATCTGCGGAAGAGCTGTGCGCTAGGGCATGTAGTGATAGGACGATCTGTAATGGTTTTAGATTAGAGAAGGGTAAATTTAGGTTGGATATGAGGAAAAAGCTCTTCCCCATGAGGGTGGTCGATCAGTGGCACAGGTTGCCCAGAGGTGGTGCAGGCCCCATCCCTGGAGATATTCAAGGTCAGGCTTGATGGGGCTGTGAGCAACCTGATCTGGTACCAATGTCCCTGCTGACTGCAGGGTTGGACTGGATCAGCTTTAAAGGTCCCTTCCAACCCAACACATTCTGTGATTCTATGATTCTACTGTCAAGTAACAATTGACTATCTCAGGGTTTTGGTTATCTTCATGAAAACTATTTATGACAAAAATTTAACAATTTTTTTGTTGTGAGGAATTTTCTCAGTGAAGAAAAAGCATGTAAGCAAACTGCATTAGCAAAGATATGAAAGTAACTGTAAAGAGACCAAAGACAGAGAAGGAAGAAATCCCTCTCCATCAAAACTCTTCTCCTAGTGAAGAATCTCTTGCTTTGCCAGATCTTTGCAGATGTGATCAGCCTCAGGTCAGGTAGTGAAAGGTTGAATTGGAGAAAAAAGGGTAGATATAGGAAAAGGTTGCTAATGTATGACAGTGATAAACTTTCTGAAGTGGATTTTTCTTCATTAATTGTATAATTCAGACTATATCAGTAACATCGTGACACGACTGATAGTAACTGTTGTTATATTTTGATTAGTTGTTTGTTGATTGCTCAAGCAATCAGATTAACAATAAGTTCTTGGATACACATATAAGACAGTCCCCTTTTACCCATAGTGTAATTTTAAATGCAACATGATGTGTGGGAAATGTAAGCACTATGTTAATGTTGAACTGAGAAACATATTTTGTATACAGATGGCTTATCCTATTAGACTTCTCTTTGTATTACAGTAATTACCTTTTTGGATGTCTTTACAGTACTGAGTCAAACTTTGTCTATGTTACACAAAGCTCAAACAATTTCATTCTATACATATTCCTGAGTTTGCATGTGCTTTGCTAAACGCTCATACATTTGGAAATACGAGCTCAAATAAGTTTTCACTCTAACTTTAAACCCTAGTGCTTCCCTTTCAACACTGAGTTTAATGTAAAGACTACTCTGTTTAGATAAAGTTCAATTATTTAAATGCTTTTATGACTGCTCCGTGGTTCCATTGTGTCTGGGTATTATCTGTATATTTATTTGCACAAGTTTAATTCTGGTTCAAATTTGAAATGTTTTTCATAAGACTATAGGGTCACAGGAGTGGAAAGATTAAATGAGAGAAGTCCTCCAGCTTAGTGGCTGTTTGCTTGTTTATTCCAAGTTTTGTAAAAGACATTATTCAGATTGATTTGGTTCGGAGTTCATTCTGATTACTCAAAGCTTACAGATCGTGTTCTCTTTTGCACTCTCTGAGGGTGCTTTATGCTTGCTTTTGTAATTGGCAAGGTGATAAAAATATTTTTAATTAACAGAGTTCTTTGATTCTGTTAGTCTTACAATTTGCAGTTAGAAATATGCCTGCTTCTCTCTGGAGAGTCAACATTCAGTGTTAAATTAATGAAGACTAAAGACTGCCACTGAAGAAAATAATTATTGCTTATTTAAGAAAATACGCAACTAAGTAATCATTAAATTCTATAGTATTTTTCCATAATTCGTTACATTTTCTTTTTTTTTATATTAGATGCTTTTAGAACTCAGAGGATTGACCTTTTATTTATTATTAAAATCAGTATATCAGTTCTCAGAAGAGGAACTGGAACATTTGTATTGTTTGCTAAAGTTGTTTGCAGTTTCCAATTCCTGAGAACAAATAATTCATATTAAATGTCTGGGAAAGAAATAATAATTTCATACGGGTTTGAACTGTATCCAAGGTCAGCTTGTTATCTATTGTGCTGCTTTAGTTTTAAAATGATAACTATTAACCTTAATATTAACAGTTTCTGTTTCTTGTGAGAATTAGGAAGCCAACAAACGGGATAGCTACAATGCTTCTACTGTTGTTTGTAGTTTCCCAGAGTTTCAGGGAGTGAAAACAGATGACAGTCCTGCCTACATTGTTCAGACCTTTGTTTTCAGCATGGAAACAGAAATATTTTATTTTACTGACTCTTAAGCTGAAATTGAGCCCACTAAATGGATGTCCAAAGGAGGCTGTCATCCCATGGGAAGCCCCATGCTAGAGCAGCCTTCTGGCAGGACCTGTGAACCAATGCAGTGAGGAACTGCTGGAGCAGTTCATAAAGAGCTGTAACCCATGGGAAGGACCCACATTGGAGATGTTTGTGGAGGACTGTCTCCTGCGGGAGGGACACGACACTGGAACAGGGGAAGAGTATGAGAAGTGCTGTGCCTGAGGAGAAAGGAGTGGCAGAAGCAACACCTGATGAATCGACCACAGCCCCCATTGCCTGCTCCCCTGCACTGCTGGGAGGGAGGAGGTAGAGAAAATTAGGAGTACAATTAAGCCTTCGAAGAAGACAGGGTAGGGGAATGTGGTTTTAGATTTAGTTTTATTTCTTATCATCCTACTCTGATTTGATTGGTAATAAATTAAATTCATTTTTTCCCAGTTATTTTTTCTTACCCATGATGGTAACTGGTTTGTGATCTCCCTGTTCTTATCTCAACCCATGAGCCTTTCATTATATTTTCTCTCCCTTGTCCAGTTGAGAAGAAAGTGTGACAGAGTGCCTTTGACGGGCACTTGGTGTTCAACCGGGGTCGACCAACCACAACCTCTCAAGTTTTTCTTTCATTACTCCTTTCTTCAGTTTGTTTTATATTTTGGACAACCAGTTGTAATGTGCCTTGTTCTTATGCTGACTTTACTATGATTCACTAATTCAAAAAAATTGTGATAATCTATTCTACCCTGTAGTCCTGACTTTGACCTTTTAGAGATAAAACTCTTTCATGTAATAATTAGAGGCTGTGTTATAAATTTTAACTCATGCTAAGAGGAGTGGCTGCTCAGTGGAGTGAATAGTGTAATTATATAAATCACTGATCAAAAGTGTTCAAACAGTGGTTTGCAACCTGGGTTTCCTGTATTTACATTAGGGAAGATATACTTTAATGTAAATATTTTCATTTCTACTTGATTTATATATTATTTTCTTGAATTGATTTTTTTTGTTTTGATTTTCCGGTGGCATTGAATGCCGGTTTCTAAATCTGGAAGTATGATTTCTGCACCTGATTTTTCTGTATTTGCTCTAGAGCTGGAACGTTTGTTAAAAGCTGGAACACACTAATTAGCTCTTTGAAGTGGTATTTAACCCTTATACACAATGAATAACTGATTGTCCTTTTATGTTATTTTTTTCTAAGAGCTTCATTCTTTTCCAGTAGCAAAGATACCTCCCTTGGTCTTTGTGATCCTGCTGA
>NW_010186142.1:19992-20692 GCF_000695765.1 Mesitornis unicolor
TCTCATACTCCACCACAACTGCTGACAGATTACTCAAAGCATATACGAGTAACGCTGCCAAATATGTTAAAAATATTTTGGGTCTGTTTGTTTACTTATTTATTTGATTTTCCTCATGGCAACTTTTGCAAATTTCGGGAGCTAGTTCTTCAAGTCAGAAGAGGCAACAAACAGCACATGACAAGTCTAAATTAAATAGGAGAAACACACTCTTCAGTGCATGTACAGACTTCAGAGACCACTGCCTAGTTTGTTCTACACTGTGTATTTACACAGCTTTGAAGTATGACATACAACTTTGTAATTCTTCACAAATATGATTTAAGGAAACAAAAAAAAAAAGAATCCCACCTGACCTCAATAAAACCTTACATCTTGTTTTGACATATAGCTTCAATATATCCTATCAGATATGGCTTGTGCTGGGCAACCTAAAAGCATTCAAGACATAAACCAGTTGGTTTTTCTCAATAGACAACAGGCAAGAATTGAGGAACAGAAAAAAAGGGAGGTGGAGTACGGGAGGGAGATAAACATGAAACATAATTTATAACAAAATGAAACATGCTGATTTTTATCACCATGTTAACAGGAAATTGCTGAAAAATACTGACCATTCCTTAATTAAACCAAGGGCTTGAAGCACTGCCCAAGTGAAAATTATTACTGATATTCACAGAATCACAGAATCACAGAATCA
>NW_010186143.1:0-4524 GCF_000695765.1 Mesitornis unicolor
TATATCGAGAGGGCTCAGGGCTGGATCCTGGCATTTCAGAAAGGGAAACAAGTTTTGGAGGGGGCTCGAGGTGACTTCCGAGCTGGCTCTTGGTGGTTTTTTACCCAGGGAAGTCGTCACCACACGGGGGTGACCACAGCCGAGGGCTTTTCCAGGCTGCGGAGCTTGAAATTCCCAGTTGGTGCTGGGGAAGGGCTTGGTGGGTGCTGGGGGGAGGCTGCGGGTTGGAAATGGCCCCCTCCTGGGCTATTTTAGCCCAAAATGCCATGACCTAGTGGGGAATTTTGGAGTAACTGAGTTTCTTTCCCAAAGCTCAGATGAAATACAGTAACTGGAATTATTGTCAGCACCCAGAAATGGGTGCTCTGCCCACGGTAAGCACCCTGATGGGTACCACGGTGTGGTGATGGCAGCCGCTTCCCAGTGCCAGCTCACATTGGGGGGGAGGTTTCTACCCCAATCCTTCTCTTTTCCCCAAAAACAAAGCGGGAGCAGCATCTCGTTGCCTGGCAACCAGGGATGCTTAGCGACCGGGACCTGCTGGGCCAAAATACAGGAGGGTTTTGAGCCTGACGGGTGTTGTGTGAGCTTGGGGGTGCTGGGTTTTTGGGGGGGGTTGAGTCCTGCCAGCCCCTTGGCCTGGGGAAACTGCCTAAGCCCCGTCCTCCTGCATCATCCCGGAGTGATTTTGGAGCCCCTGTGGTCTGATTTTGGAAGCTTTTCCAGGCTATTGACACATTTGAACCTTTTCCTTACAGGGTTGGACCCATTTTGGGTTGGGAACTGGTTCAGGGTTGGCCCCATTTTGGGCTGAGAACTGGAGCAGGGTTGGACCCGTTTTGGGATGGGAACTGGAGCAGGGTTGGACCCGTTTTGGGCTGGGAACGAGACCAGGGTTGGACCCGTTTTGGGCTGAGAACCGGAGCAGGGTTGGACCCGTTTTGGGATGGGAACTGAAGCAAGGTTGGACCCATTTTGGGCTGAGAACTGGAGCAGGGTCAAACCCATTTTAGGTTGGGAACTGGAGCAGAGTTGGAGCCGTTTTGGGATGGAAAAGTACAAAAACCCCATGGCCAAGTAATAATTCTAATATTGATTGTAAAAATAAGTGGGACCCCCAGAGTGACCTCCATGAGAGGACAGGGGGTTCTGCAGGGACCTCGGTCCTTTAGCAGAACCCCCCCACCCCGCTGCACCCCCATGGGGAGCCTCCCAGTGGCATTTTGGGGACCAGCATGCTGTCCGCATCCCCTGGTGCGCCGTTGCTCCCCAGATGGTGCTGGCTCGTCCCATTCCCGGCTCCAGACAAACAGCGTTGGGAACACGGAGATCTTGTCCCCCCCCCGGTTCCTGAGTCACCCCCCTCCGGCTGAGCCGTGCGTGGGCTTCAGCGGCGGCTCCGGGTGTTGCTGTGAGATCCCCGCCGGCTGTTTGGGAGGAGGTCACAGGCGGAGCAACAGGGTGGGAGATGGGGTGGGGGAAATGGGGTAGGGGATATAGGATGGGGGAGATGGGATGGAGGAGATGTGGTGTGGAGGGAGATGGGATGTGGGGAGATGGGATTGGGGAGATGAGATGTAGGGGAAGATGGGATGGAGGAGATGGGATGGAGGAGATGGGATGGGGGAGATGGGATGCAGGGGAAGATGGGATGTGGGGAGATGAGATATGGGAAGATGGGATGGGGGTGATGTGGTGTGGAGGGAGATGGGATGTGGGGAGATGGGATTGGGGAGATGAGATGTAGGGGAAGATGGGATGGGGGAAATTTGATGGAGGAGATGGGATGGAGGAGATGGGGGAGATGGGATAGGGGAGATGGGATGTGGAGGGAGATGGGATGGAATGCAGAGAGATGGGATGAGGGGAAGATGGGATGCAGGGGAAGATGGGATGGGGGAGATGGGATTCAGGAGGGGATGGGATGCAGAGAGATGGGATGCAGGGGAAGATGGGATGTGGGGAGATGGGATATGGGAAGATGGGATGGGGGTGACATGGGATGCAAGGGAGAAGGGATGCGGAAAGAGGGGGTGTGGGAGAGATGGGATGGAGGAGATAGGATAGGGGAGATGGGATGGGGGAGATGGGATGCAGGGGCAAATAGGATGTAGGGGTGGGAGATGGAACATGGGGAGATGGGATGCGGGAGATTGGATGTGGGAAGATGGGATGCAGGGAGATGGGATGTGGAGAGATGGGACGTGGGGAGATGGGATGTGGGAGATGGGATGCAGGGGAGATGGGATGTGGGAGGAGATGGAATGTTGAGAAATGGGATATAGGGAGATGGGATGTAGGGGAGATGAGATGCAGGAGCAGATGGGATGTAGGGGGAAATGGGATGTAGGGGGAAATGAGTTGCAGGGAGACAGAATGCATGAGGAAATGGGATGCAAGGAGATAAGATGCAGGAGGAGATGGGATACAGAGAGAAATGGGATGCAGAGGGAGATGGATTATGGGTCCATGCCCAGCCTTGCACCCCAAACCAGCCACACTGACGTTTTCCCAATCAGAAAGAAAGGGGATAACCCCCCCAGGAGATGGGATGAGGGGTCCTGGGCTGCTGCTGTAGCAAGATGGGTGTTGGGTGGGCAGAAACGCGATGAAATCTGAGGAGTTTTTGGGGCTGCTCGTTGGCTGCTGGGGCTGGTTTTGGCTGTCATGTGAAGCTGCTGCAGCAAGGCTGGGGATGATGGGGGAGATGTTTGTGGGTTTTGAGGTCCCTTAGCAGAGGGGACAGCGCTTCTGTACCTGCTCTGACCAGAGCCTGTGTCAATTCCTTCGCCTTTTGAAACGCGGGCTTGCTCTGTGGGTACATCACGTGAGGAGCCCTGCATCCCCAGTCTGCCCAGTACCGGTGTGGGACCATCCCAGTGCCCCCCAGCCAGCTCCAAGGGGCACTGCATCCCCTTGCATAGCCGTGTGTGTACTGGGGCTGTACTGGGTCCAACTGGGAGAAGAGGGGATGGAGGAGAAGGATGGGATGCAGCCCAGAGTTGCAGAGGCTGGATCTCAGTCCCATTATGCCAGCAGCACCCCGAGAGGTGTTTTTGGGGTGCCAGCCCCCTACACCCATCCAGTATCCAGCAAAAACCCACTCCCAGTGTCTACTGGTATGGAGCTGAAGTGATGGATGGGGCTGAAGTGATGGATGGGAGCTGGCTGAGACCAATTTGGGGTAGATTTGGGGAATGGAGGGGTCAGGAGGGAAGGCTGAGATGTCCCCACTCCCAATTATACACTGGAAACACTGGTTTCGGTGCCGGAGCCGTAGGTGCGAGCCTGTCTGTTCCCTTGGGAACCAGAGCAATCAAGAAATGAGTCATTAAAATAACTGCATAGATAAGGGAAGTGCCAGGGGCAGAGCAGGCAGCCCTGCCTGCTGTCCCCTCCCACTGGGGATCACTGCTCCGGGTTGGGGGCCCTGTCTTGCCCCCCAGATCTGTGTTTTCCTTGCAGGGATGCACTGGGGGGTGACCTGGGTAAGTCACCGGTCACCATCGTCCCCATCACCTGGATCCTGGAGTCAAATTCCCCCCAGCACAGGCATTTTTGGGGTCATGGCATTGCTGGGTTTTGGGGTTTGCAGAGCCCAGGACCACCCAAACTATTCTCCCGTGCCTCAGTTTCCCCATCTGGAGCACATGTGCGAGCGTGCCTGGGCCCCGGGTGCTATGTGAACGCCTCTGTGCCCCCTTGTCAGCCGCAGCAGGAAGCGCCGGTTCCGTCAGCGCCTTTGGGGGACAGGGGAGGACACGGCCACTGCTCGGTGAGCGCCGCTGGTCTCCAACATCCCCCCCATTTCCCTTGGGTGCCCTGCGGTGCGACACTGGGACCAAGACCCTCGCATTGAGGAGGTGGGCGCAGGGGCATGTGCAAACTCATCATGCTGGGGTGGGGAAGGGGCTGGGTGGGCTTTTGGGGTGTCCTCAGGGGGGCAGGATGAGGCCTTGGTCATGTTTGGGGGTTGAGGAAGCAGCGCTGGGAGCATCAAATTTTTCTGAGAGTGTGAGAAAGACCAGAAAAAAACTTCCTGGTGCGGGGTTGGCAGGGGGTGCGGGATGGGAGGTGGCTTTTTGGGGTGTCATGCAATGGGGGGGACACACAGGGTGCATCCCTGCATCCTGCATCCTCCCATCCCTGCATCCCTGCATCCTCCCATCTCTACATCCCTGCATCCTGCATCCTTGCATCCCCGCATCCTCCCATTCGTGCATCCCTGCATCCTCGCATCCTCCCATTCCTGCATCCCTGCATCCCTGCATCCTCCCATCTCTACATCCCTGCATCCTGCATCCTTGCATCCCCGCATCCTCCCATTCGTGCATCCCTGCATCCTCGCATCCTCCCATTCCTGCATCCCTGCATCCCTGCATCCTCCCATCTCTACATCCCTGCATCCTGCATCCTTGCATCCCCGCATCCTCCCATTCGTGCATCCCTGCATCCTCGCATCCTCCCATTCCTGCATCCCTGCATCCCTGCATCCTCCCATCTCTACATCCCTGCATCCTCCAT
>NW_010186143.1:4543-11508 GCF_000695765.1 Mesitornis unicolor
ATCCCTGCACCCTCGCATCCCTGTATCCTTGCATCCCTGCATCCTCCCATCCCTGCATCCTCACATTCCTCGCATCCCTGCATCCTTGCATCTCTGCATCCCTGAATCCCTGCATCCTCACATCCCTGTATCCTTGCATCCCTGTATCTTGCATCCCCACATCCCTACATCCCTGTATCCTCCCATCCTGCATCCTTGCATCTCTGCATCCCTGAATCCCTGCATCTTCGCATCCCTGTATCTTGCATCTCCACATCCCTGCATCCCTGCATCCTTGCATCTCTGCATCCCTGAATCCCTGCATCCCTGTATCCTTGCATCCCTGCATCCTGGATCATCCCACCCCTGCATCCTCACATCCCTGCATCCCTGCATCCCTGCACCCTCGCATCCCTGTATCCTTGCATCCCTGCATCCTGCATCCCCACATCCCTGCATCCTCACATCCCCACATCCCTGCATCCTTGCATCTCTGCATGCCTGAATCCCTGCATCCTCACATCCCTGTATCCTTGCATCCCTGCATCCTGGATCATCCCACCCCTGCATCCTCACATCCCTGCATCCCTGCATCCCTGCACCCTCGCATCCCTGTATCCTTGCATCTCTGCATCCTGCATCCTCCCACCCCTGCATCCTCGCATCCCTGCGTCCCTGTATCCTTGCATCCTTGCATCTTGCATCCCCACATCCCTGCATCCCCGCATCCTTGCATCTCTGAATCCCTGCATCCCACAGCCCCAGTGGCATCGCTCCTGGGGCAGGGACATGCAGGGGACATCCCGGGCCACAGCGTGGGAACAGGGCTGGAGGAAGTGCAAAAAAAACCATTAAAAAAAGAAGAGAAAGCGGGGAAAAGGAAGCACCTGAGCACAACGCTCCCTGCACGTGCCCTGAGACATAACCGCACGCTTCCCCTTGCAACCCAGCACCCGGTTCCCCATCCCCGGGGGGTACCGTCCCCACCGTGACACCCCCTTGGGATGCTCCCTCTGAAACCCTGAGGACACAGGGATGGCTTTTTAACTACTGAATGGAGGAAATGTTAATATTTTCGGTATTTCTGGAGGTAGAAGCTCTTTGGGGAGCAGCTGCTTCTGCAGAGCAACCAAAGCTGTAGCAAAGGCTGAAGCAGAGTATTTTTGGGACTGGGAGGGGGGGGATTGCTGGTTTTTGTTGACCAAACCCAAAATAACTGGTTACTGGTTGAACACAAAACACTGGTCCAGCACCGTGCGGTGCAGCCCAGCATTGCTCAGGTGTGCAGGGATGGTCCTGGCTTCCCCGGTGCAGTTGGAGATGGGGATGCTCTGGTTGTCCCCCTGCTTTGGGCAGCCCTTGCAACCTGCATGGGAAAGGGATGGGGGCTCGAAGATGCTGTGAGGTACTCGGCAAAGGATGTGGGTTGATGCTAAATCCTCCTCCAGCTGCTGCTGTGATGGAAAGTAGAGAAAGAAATGAAAAAAGAAAGTGAAAATCGTTGAATCATTTGGTTGGGAAAGAGCTTGAAGATCATCGAGTCCAACTGTAACCTGTCCACCACTGAACCATGGCTCTGAGGGCCTCGAGTGGTGCCAGGGGAGGGTGAGGTTGGATCTGAGGGGAAATTTCTTCCCCCAAGGGTTCTCAGGGCCTGGCAGGGGCTGCCCAGGGCAGTGGTGGAGTCCCCATCCCTGCAGGGGTTCAATGTGGCCCTTGGGGCCATGGTTTAGTGGCCATGGTGGGGTTGGGTTGAGGTTGGACTGGATGATCTGAGAGGTCTCTTCCAACCTTAATGATTTGATGATTCAATGCTTTTCCCATCTGTTAAATCCCTGGACCTCCCCATATTGCGTTTGAATTTTAATTTTAATTTCTATTTCTATTTCTATCCTTTAATTTCTCTACCAAAAACCATGCAGTTGGGAGCAGCTCTTTGCAAACCCTAATTTGTCCCCTACCTCCGCTGTTTTGCTCGCTCAGACCCTGTGCAAAGCTCCACAATTTCCTGGGAATTTCCAATGACCATGACAAATACGTGTCCTTTGAGTCAGGTACTTGAGCTGAGTTTGCCCGGTCTCAGCCTCACTGTGTGTCAAAAGAGGTGGAGAAGACCCTGTGCCAGCCCTGCCCACTTCACAACCCAAAATCCACCTAAAAAGGCAACGTTTGGGTCCGTTTGGATCAATTTGGGTCATGCAAGCCCCACATAACCCATTAAACTCTCTTGTCTCAGCGAAATTACAGCTCAACTCACTTCCCTTATGACTCAAATGACATTTCTCTGAGCTGGCTTCTGGGTTTTATCCCCTCGCAAAATAAAAGGATAGATCGATATAAATCACTGTCGCCCTTCCCGGTGAGTAGGAACCCGACTTGTTCACCCCTTTTTGCTTTTTTATTGGTTTTATGCAATGCTACCGGTGAAATTCGGCTGGGTTGGGTGGGGGCTGATGTTGTTGAGCCCCAGCTGTGAGTGTCTGTGCTGGGAAGGTGCAGCCCTAAGCCTTCACCCCAGTTTCATGGTGGGGGGAAATGGTGGGTGCTGGGGACACGGAGATGCTGGTCTGGAGGCAATGGGGACACTGAAATGCTGGTCTGGAGGTGACAAGGACGCAAAGGGATTGATCTGGGGGTGACAAGGACGCAGTGGTGCTTCTCTGAAGGTGATGGGGACACAGAGGTGTATCTCTGGATGTGATGGAGACATGGACGTCTTGATTTGGAGGTGACAAGGACACGGAGATGTTGCTCTGGAGGTGATGGGACACAGAGGGGTTGTTGTGGAGGTGTTGGTCCAGAGGTGATGGGACATGGAGGTGCTGGTCTGGAGGTGACAAGGACATGGAAGTGTTGTTCTTGAGGTGATGGGACACAGAGGTGCTTCTCTGGAGATGACGGAGACATGGAGGTCTTGACTTGGAGGTGACAAGGACACAGAGGGGTTGTTCTGGAGATGATGGGACACGAGGATGTTGGTCTGGAGGTGTTGGGACATGGAGGTGCTGGTCTGGAGGTGACAAGGACACAAAGGGGTTGACCTGGGGGTGACAAGGACACAGAGGTGCTTTTCTGGAGGTGATGGGGACACAGAGATGTTGGTCTGGATGCGATGGAGACATGGAGGGGCTGGTCTGGAGGTGACAAGGACACAAAGGTGCTTCTCTGGAGCTGATGGGGACACAGAGGTGTTGCTCTGGAGGTGACGGTACCCACGTATTGTCCTGCAGGTGACAGGGACACAAGGCTTTGCACTCATCCATCTCTATCCCTTCCCTTCCCCACCCACCTCAGGTGTCCCTGCTGTCCCCATCCAACCCCTGCATCCCCCATCCCTGTCTCCTCACCCTCTTCCCACCCTGCAGGGTGACTCCCCTGTCCCTGATGTCCCCCCTGTCCCTGATGTTCGCTCCGTGCCACCGTGATCTCTGTCCCACAGGGAAGGGATGCTCAGCTCCTAGCACCCCGGGCGTGCTGAGGATGTCGGCCATCCCCGAGGCGCTGGGCCGCCCACGGAGCAGCTCGTCCCGCAGCCTGGCGGGGACCCTGGAGGCCACCTTGGGCATGGGGACGTTGGAGATGATGGAGAAGGAGGAGATGCGCATCCTCAAGGTCTGCTTCTACAGCAACAGCTTCAACATGGGCAAGAACTTCAAGCTGGTCAAGTGCTCCGTCACGACAGAGATCCGGGTACGTGGGGCAGGGGAGGCTGTTTGATCCACCCAGCATCAGAGGTGGCTCTCTTCCAGACTCCCTTTCCCATGGCGTGGTAGCTGTCACGACGGAGATCCGGGTACGTGGGGCAGGGGGAGCTGTTTGGTCCACCCAGCATCAGAGGTGGCTCCCTTCCAGACTCCCTTTCCCATGGCGTGGTAGCACCCAGAGCCCCATGGCTCAGAAGCTCCAAAACGTGGAGAAAAGGGAGAAAATTTGGCCTTTCCCCCATCCCCATTGACCTACACGGACACAAGTGGTGATGGGGACAGTGATCCCACAGCCCCTTGGTGTTTTCCCATGGCCACATCATGGTGTGGGCAGACAATGAAGGTGATCTTGGTGGCTTTCCATCATGGATGAGGTGGTTTTGGGCTGGAAATGTGCTCCTCACCCTTCCTACCTGGATTTTCATGGCTTCTCAGATGGGTGACGGTGTCTGGGTGCTGGGGACCTGGTGGCCAGCACCGGCTCTGCCCTTGGGTGTTGCAGGGTTGGTGTCCACCACGAGATACATGGGTGCAATGGTTGATGCTGTGCCTTCTTCTGGGGCGAGTCCTCAGGACAGAGCATTGCAACGAAATCATGAGGAGGTGACCAAAGTGTAGCTCAACTGGTGGGACATAGAGCAGGGGGCAGGGCTGTCCCCTCCCCGTCATCTCCGGGAGGAGGTCATGCCATGGCTGAAGGTTTCAGAGGAGCAGGAAAGGACTCATCAGGCTGGGAAGGGGATGCCTGAGTGGGGGAAATTCAAGAGAAACCATGAAATGGCAATGGTTTGGCTGTCCCCGGCACAGGGATGGGAGCAGAGCCCCATCTCCTTGGGGACAGCTTGGCCACCGGTTGTGTTAAAAACCACCTGAGGTGTCAGGAAGGGTGGAAATGACCCAACTGGGGCTTTTATCCCCAACCAAAACACCTCTGGCAGGTTGGATGGCACACATGCAGACCATAGGTTGTTGCAGAGCGAGCTGGAGGCATCTTTGGAGGCTTCACATGGAGACCACAGGGGCTGGTGGCTGTGTCCAGGACAATGTCCTTGCTCCAGGGACATTTCTGTTGCAGTTGTGCCATGTTGCCTCCTCGTTTTCTCCTTATTCGGAGCCCAAATGAGGATGCTCAGGTCTCACCCCTGCTCCTTCCCACCCCAGGAGGTGATCAGGTCCATCCTGGTGAGCGGCCGCATCGGGCCGGACATCCAGCTGGCTGAGTGCTATGGGCTGCGCCTGAAGCATGTCAAGTCGGACGAGATCCACTGGCTGCATCCAGACCTGACGGTGGGCGAGGTGCAGGAGAAGTACGAGTGCCTGCACCTGGAGGCCGAGTGGAGGTAGGACCCCATAGTGGTGTCCCTGTGGTGGTGGTCGTGACACTCTCCATGTCCCCAGGGCAAGGATGTGGGGACAACCGAGCCCTGAGCTCCTCCAGGGTGGTCCTCATGGAGGGGCTCTGCCTTTGCCAGGTATGATCTCCAGATCCGTTATCTGCCCGAGGATTTCATCGAGCGCTTCAAGGAGGACAAGACCACCTTGCTCTACTTCTATCAGCAGGTCAGGGGTGGCCCCGGGGGTCTCCTAACCCCACCAGGTCTGTTCTGCAGCCCCCCGACCATCCCTTCCCAGATCCAGGAGGGCATTTCCTCCTCTCCAGCCCCAAAACTGTGATTTCTGAGAGCCCCAAGAACTTGCGGCCTGTTTAGTGTCACCCTGGGTTGCTGGATCCCCAACCCCAGCCCCCATGGGCCCATCACGCTGCTGGGTTGGTGCATCCTCACCGGGGACAGCTGGGGTCAACCTCCTACACTGCTCACCCTGGGGGGAGAGCATGGACCTGAGCATCCCCTGCCAGCATCCCATGAGCATCCCATGAGCATCCCCTACCAACATCCCCTGCGAGCATCCCCTGTGAGCATCCCCTGTCACCATCCTCTGCAAGCATTGCCTGTGAGCATCCCATGAGCATCCCATGAGCATCCCCTACCAACATCCCCTGCGAGCATCCCCTGTGAGCATCCCCTGTCACCATCCTCTGCAAGCATTGCCTGTGAGCATCCCATGAGCATCCCCTGCAACCATCCCCTATGAGCATCCCATAAGAATCCCCTACGAACATCCTCTGCAAGCATCCCATGAGCATCCCCTGCCAGCATCCCCTACAAGCATCCCCTGTGAGCATCCCATGAGCATCCCCTGCAACCATCCCTTCTGAGCATCCCCTGTGAGCATCTCCCATGAACAGCCCTTGTGAGATCCCCTGTGAGCATCCCCTGAGCATCCCCTGAGCATCCCCTGTAACTGGTTTCTTGCAACCGTTCTTTGCAACCATTCCCTGCAACCATCCCCTGTATCCTCTGCAATCATCCCCTGCAAGCATCCCATGACATTCCCTGCAAGCATCCCTATGAGCAACCCATGAGCATCCTCTGCAAACATCCCCTGCCAGCATCCCCTACGAGCATCCGCTGTGAGCATCCCACAAGCATCCCCTGCAACTATTCCCTGCCAGCATCTCCTGCAACCATCCCTTGCGAGCATCCCCTGCAAGCATCCCATGAGCATCCCCTGCAACTGTTTCTTGCAACCATCCCCTGCCACCATCCCCTGCAAAATCTCCTGTGAGCATCCCCTGCAACCATCCCCTGTATCCCCTGCAATCATCCCCTGCAAGCATCCCCTTCGAGCATCCCCTTCGAGCATCCCATGAGGTTCCCTGCAAGCATCCCCTTTGAGCATCCCATGACCATCCCCTCCGATCATCCCCTCTGACCCCACATCTCCCCGCAGCTCCGCAGCGAGTACATGCAGAACTACGCCAGCAAGGTGAGCGAAGGCATGGCCCTGCAGCTGGGCTGCCTGGAGCTCAGGTGGGTGCCTCTGCCACAGCAGGAGGGCTGGGGGGGAGGTGGGAGAGGGGTCTGGGGCCATGGTGGGGATTGTGGGGGGACGTGATGGTGGGATATGAGGACATGGTGGCTCTCTGACGTCCCTCCCTTCTCGCAGGAGGTTTTATAAGGACATGCCTCAAAACGCGCTGGATAAGAAATCCAATTTCGAGTTCCTGGAGTGAGTAGGCACAGCCTGACCCTCCCTGGGCAGAAACCCCCTTACCCCTGAGCCCCTCTAACTCTGTCCCGAGGGGCTGGGGCACTGCAGATGGCCTTCTTCATCCCCCTGCACCTCCTCATCCCCTGCACCTCCTCATCCCCCTGCACCTCCTCATCCCCCTGCACCTCCTCATCCCCTCCACCTCCTCATCCCCCCAAACCCCCCCAC
>NW_010186143.1:11572-20890 GCF_000695765.1 Mesitornis unicolor
CCCTGCCTCCCCTCATCCTCCTGCATCTCCTCACCCCCCTGCCCCTCCTCATCCCCTGCACCTCCTTATCCCCCTGCACCTCATCATCCCCCTGCACCTCCTCATCCCCCTGCACCTCCTCATCCCCTGCATCTCCTCATCCTCCTGCACCTCCTTATCCTCCCACACCTCCTCATCTCCCCGCACCTCCTCAACCTCCCACGTCTCCTCATCCCCTGCATCTCCTCATCCTCCTCCACCTCCTCATCCCCCTGCACCTCTTCATCTTCCTGCACCTCCTCATCCCCCTGCACCTCCTCATCCCCCTGCACCTCCTCATCCCCTGCACCTCCTCATCCCCTGTATCTCCTCATCCTCCTGCACCTCCTCATCCCTCTGCACCTCCTCATCCTCCCAAACCTCCTCATGCCCCCACAGCTGTGGTCCCTGCTGATGGGGAGAGCACAAGGATGGAGAGATGGGACCCTTTGGAGAAAGAAGCCCCCTCCTTGCCCCTCAGCACCCACTTTTCTCAGCCCTGGTGCTGATCTGCAGGGGTGGGGGTCCCCACAGGGCCATTAACATGAGCGGGGGTCTCTGCTCTGCAGGAAGGAGGTGGGCCTGGACCTCTTCTTCCCCAGCCAGATGCAGGAGAACCTGAAGGTGAGGGGCAGGCACGGGCAGGTAGCTCTGGGTGCAAGGCGCGTGAGTGTGCACAGGTGGATTTGTGTGTACAGGTGTGTCCACCCACACGTGTGAAGGTGTTTGCACATGTGTGTGTCTGTGTGTGTCCATGTGCATGCATGTACCTGTGAGCATCTCACACCCTCAATACCCCACGTCCCTGCTGCGTGGCCAGCATGTGGTCAGCGTGGCTTTTGGCCTCTGTGCCCACAGCCCAAGCAGTTCCGGAAGATGATCCAGCAGACCTTCCAGCAGTATGCGCTGCTGCGGGAGGAGGAGTGCATCCTCAAGTTTCTCCATACCCTCGCCACCTTCGCCAACATCGACCAGGAGAGCTACCGCTGTGAGCTCATCGTGAGTGAAATTAGATGGGATGGGATGGATGGGAATAAGGTGAGATGGGATTGAGATGGGATGGGGTGGGATGGGATTGAGATGGGATGGGGTGAGATGGGATGGGATGGGGTGAGATGGGATGGAGTGAGATGGGATGGGGTGGGATGGGATTGAGATGGGATGGGGTGAGAAGGGGTGAGATGGGATGGGATGGGATGGGACGGGACGGGACGAGATGACATGAGATATGAGATTATGAGATGAGATTATGAGATCCACGACCACCATCCACCACCACCATCCACCACCACCATCCACCATCACCATTCACTATCACCATCCACCATCACCATTCACCATCACCATCACCATCACCATCACACACACACACAGAATCACACAGAATCGCTTGGTTAGCAAAGACCTCCGAGATCATCACATCCACCACCACCACCATCCACCACCACCATCCACCATCACCATCCACCATCACCATTCACTATCACCATCCACCATCACCATTCACCATCACCATCACCATCACCATCACACACACACACAGAATCACACAGAATCGCTTGGTTAGCAAAGACCTCCGAGATCATCACGTCCAACTGTTCCTGTCTACCCCCTAAACCATATCCTTAAGTACCTCATCTACCCGCTCTTTAAACACATCCAGGGATGGTGACTCCACCACCTCCCTGGGCAGCCTGTGCCAGCTTCTGATGACCCTCTCAGGAAAGAACTTCCTCCTTAGCTCTAACCTGAACCTCCCTTGGCACAGCTTGGTGCCGTTTCCCCTTGTTCTATCCCCCATCACCTGGGAGAAGAGACCAGCACCCACCTCTCTCCAACCTCCCTTGAGGCAGTTGGAGGTGGTGCTGAGGTCTCCCCTCAGCCTTCTCTTCTCCAGGCTAAACAAGCCCAGTTCCCTCAGCCGCTCCTCATCAGGCTTGTTCTCCAGAGCCCTCACCATCCTTGTGGCTCTTCACCATCCACCATCACCATCCCCCAGCACCATCCCCTCTCCGAACCATCCCCTCCCTGAGTCCTTTGGGGAAGGTGACTTTTCCCAGGGTGTCTCACACATTGCAGCAGGTTTGGGGGGCAAATGTAGTTCTAGGGGTACATCCTCTCCCCAAATTTGCTTCCTCCTTCTGTTCCTCCCCAGCAAGGGTGGAACATCACAGTGGACCTGGTCATCGGACCCAAGGGCATCCGGCAGATGACGAGCAAGGAGGCCAAGGTATGAGGTGGGAGTGTTGGGTGCTGGTTGGGGTGCTGCAGAGGTGACTGCTCCTAAATTGGGGATTTAAGCCAACGCCGGGGCTCTGCCTCTCCCCCCAGCCCACGTGCTTGGCCGAATTCAAGCACATCAAGTCCATCAAGTGCTCCAGTGTGGAGGAGGGCCGGGCTGTGCTGCAGCTGGGGCTCAACGGCACCCCCCAGGTGAGGAGGCATTTGGGAAGGGGGTGCCTTGAGTGCTGAGGAGGGTGTGGGTGGGATGGGATGGGAGAATCCCCCAGTGCCGTGGGGTGGCATCACATCCCTATGGGTCAGGTAGGATTTGATGGATGTCTCCAAGAGAGCTTCTGGCTCCAGTCATGTCCCCAAAACCAGGGCACGTCCAAGCTGTCCACCCCTCACAAAGGGTCACCCCCTGCCTGAGGGTGATTTTGGGGCCAGGGATGTCCTGGGAAGAGTGATACTGGTGAAACTGGGATGTGCTGCAGAGCAGGGAGGTGGTCACCGAGGTACCCCAAGGTGGAGAGAAGTTGGGGGACACCCCCAATTGGACTCACCTGTGTGTCTCCCTCATGTGCCCGCTGTCTCTCCCAGTCTCTGGCCATCAAGACAGCTTCTCTGGCCGAGGCGGAGAACATGGCCGACCTCATCGATGGCTACTGCCGGCTGCAAGGGGACTTGGAAACCTCCCTCATCATCTTCCCCAGGAGAGGTGAGTGCCTTGGGGGGCACCAACCCCACAGGGACACCCTCCACATCCTCCCTTGGTCCCTTCTTGGCTCCCTCCGTGGCCATGGCATCACCCATGGCTTTGGAGTGAGCGCAGCTCAGACCCACCAAACTCATTGCACATATGGTGGAGGCATTTTGGGGGGGTCCCAACACCCATCAAGCTCTGGTGGGGGGAAATGACCATGTGCTCTCCTCTCTGCAGAGCGGGAGAAGAGGATCAGCCTCCCGCAGATCCCGGCTCTGTGAGTAGATCCTGGTCCTGGGTTGGGGCTGGGACCCCATCCTGAGTCCCCCATCCCAAATCCGCTCCCTGACCCCCACCTGCTCCCACCTCACAGGCACCTGGAGGAGCGGCAGTCCACGTTGTCGGACAGCGTGAGTGTGGGTGAGATGGTTTGCTGCTTCTCCATCCCTTCCCATGAGCCCACAAATGGGAATTTGGGGGCCTGGTGGAGCTGGACACCCCCAACCCTTTACCTGGTTGGGAGTGAGATGCAGCCAAGCATCCCGGGGCAGTCCCAGGCATCCCAAATTCTCCCCATGCCACAAGGAACCCCCCTGAACCCCTACCCACAACCTCCTTCTTGCCCTAGACTCTGATATTTATGCTGAAATCCCTGACGAGTCTTCAAGACCAAGGTCTGGAGGTAGGTGCCACCCCCACTTGGGTGCCTTCTATCTCCCAGCACCCCAACCAAGCCCTGCTCACCCCAATTTCCCATCCCATCTCCTCAAAACTGGGAGCAAGGTCCTGCCTGCGCTGCCCACCTTACCTCCCAGACGGTCTCAAGGAGCTGAGATGACCCCATGTGCAATGGGGCAGGACCTAGGGGTCCTCGCCAAGGGGGTGACCACAGAATCACAGCATCATTAGGTTGGAAAAGACCTTTAAGGTCATGGAGTCCAACCATAGCCTGTCCACCATTAAACGAATGATGATGGAGAAGGGTTGGGATGCAGGGATGGCCAACACCTCCTGATGGGGGCTTTGCCCATGATTTGGGCAGGGGTACAGGCAGCTTCCCCCATGCTGGCGCTGCCACCCCTGCCCTGCTTCCCTGTCTATACAGCCCAGCACTACGGGATCTCCCGGGAGGACATCACGTTGGGCAGGATCCTCGGAGAAGGCTTCTTTGGAGAGGTCTACGAGGGGATCTACACCACCCCGGTGAGCATCCTGCCCTCTCCCTGCCTCCTCCGTGGCTGGGAGGGAGTGGGATGAAGCAGCCCACATCCCTCCTCCTCCTCGCAGAATGGGGAGCAGGTGAACGTGGCGGTGAAGACCTGCAAGAAAGACTGCAGCCCCGAGAACAAGGACAAGTTCCTGAGTGAAGCAGGTACGCCAAGTGGGTCCTGCTGCATTTTGGGGGCACAAGAGACAGATATGGGGGGCCTGGTGGTGTCTGCAATGGTGAGGTGTTAGAGACAGAACCCAGCCCTGGCATCTTGTGGTCCCTACTTGGGGACAAATTGTCCTTATGATATAGGACAGGGGATACCTCCACCAGCCCAGGCTGCTCCAAGCCCCGTCCAACCTGGCCTTGGGCACTGCCAGGGAGGGGGCACCCACCAATTCCTCCTGCCCTGTCCCCGGCTTGATGCCAGAGACCTGCCCCTACACCCCAGGATGGGGGTTTGGGTTCCTGGAAGGGGGGACCCCACCATTGCAAGGTGTCTGATGTGGTGTCCTCCCCCCAGTGCTGATGAAGAAGCTGGACCACCCCCACATTGTGAAGCTCATTGGCATCGCAGAAGAGGAGCCCACCTGGATCATCATGGAGCTCTATCCCTATGGAGAGGTGAGCGAGATCCAACCCCTGGAGCCCATCCTGTCCTCCCTGCCACCCTTCCTGAGCCCCCCTCTCTCGTCCCATTGCAGCTGGGGCAATACCTGGAGCAGAACAAGCTCTGCCTCGCCGTGCCCACGCTCATCCTCTACGCCCTGCAGATCAGCAAAGCCCTGGCCTACCTGGAGGCCATCAACTGTGTGCACAGGTAGGGCAGGAGGGAGAAGGAGCAGGGCAGGATGATAGGAGAAGCAAGGGAAGGCCAGGATGGGCAGGAGAGGACAGAGCATCCTTTGCTGGAGACCCTGCGTGCAACTGGTTGTGTCTCCTTCTCCACCCCTTCTCGCCAGCCAAGGGTCTCTCTCCTTGCAGGGATATTGCAGTCAGGAACATCCTGGTGGCCAACCCGGAGTGCGTGAAGTTGGGCGACTTCGGGCTCTCCAGGTACATCGAGGACGAGGAGTACTATAAAGGTAAGGGGGTCCCCAAAACAGCAGGATGAGGTGGTGGGAAGAGGCTGGAGCAGAGACCATGGTGAGATCTGGTCCATCCCCCTTGCCATGACCATGGCCACCATCTCCTCTCTCCCTCCAGCATCCATCACCCGTCTCCCCATCAAGTGGATGTCGCCCGAGTCCATCAACTTCCGACGCTTCACGACAGCCAGCGATGTCTGGATGTTCGGTGCGTGCTGGGATGGGGACAGAGCAGGGTCCTGGTCATTGTGTCCCCCTCCTATGTCACTGTCTTAATGCATGGAGACAAATCCTGCTCCGGAGATGGGTTACCCTTGAGGAAAGGGCTCCTGGCGCAGAGCTTCTTGCAGTTCAACCATCATTGAGTGCTTTCTTCTCCTCCCATGAATTCAAGATGGTCGGGGGCTTAGTTAAACTCTACCCCCTGCAAATACCCATCTCCCTGCCCATCAGCCCATCCCCATGGCCTCTGGAGCTCATCTGTCCATCCCTAACATCCTCGTGGCCACCAGTAACCAGGAGCTGGACTCCTTGCAGCTCCCAGGGAGAGCAGGAACCCCTTTCCTTTGTGTTTTCCGCCCAAAGACCAGAAAGGCTGGGCAGCCAAGTGACCTGGTGTCACACAGCTGCCACCATGTCCCCAAAAACCCCAGCAAGGGGCTGGTCCCCCACCTCCAGCACCAGTTGAGGTGGCTGACGTTGCTCCCTCAGCCGTCTGCATGTGGGAGATCCTGAGCTATGGCAAGCAGCCCTTCTTCTGGCTGGAGAACAAGGACGTGATCGGGGTGCTGGAGCGGGGCGACCGCCTGCCCAAGCCCGAGCTCTGCCCACCCGTCCTCTACACCCTCATGACGCGCTGCTGGGACTATGACCCCAGTGAGAGGCCCAAGTTCAAGGACTTGGTTTGCAGCTTGAGGTGAGTGGGGAGACGGGGAACCCATGATGGGCTTGGGGGGCCTGTGATGGTGGGGTGGGCAAGGGGATGAAGGAGCAAAATGAAGCCATGCAGGGTTTTGGGACTGGAGTTTGCTGGCCAAGTCTGAACTCAGAGGACCATCTGAGACCATTTAAGACTGTTTGAGACCATCTGAGACCATGGGGGGTGGTGGTGCCTGGGCTGAAACGGGGATGCTTCGCTTCCCATGGAGGGGTCTTGCAGGGGAGTCCTGATCCCACATCCTATGGGGCCATCTGTGGTGTATCAGCCATGGCGATGCTTTGGTGAGGCCCAGGTTGCCCAGAGAAGCTGTGGGTGCCCCCTCCCTGGCAGTGCCCAAGGCCAGGGTGGACGGAGCTTGGAGCAGCCTGGGCTGGTGGAGGTGTCCCTGCCCATGGGGGTTGGACTGGGGGGGCTTTAGGGTTCCTTCCCATTCAAATCAGTCTGGGATTTGATGGTGCGGCCAACCAGGACCATGCTGTGTCCTCCCAGTCCTTTTCCTTTCTTCCCACCCCTCCTTGCTCCCTGGTGTCCTCCATGGCCCATCCATCCCCACACTCTGGGCCATGCAGATGTACCAAAGCCCCCTCCTGGGACTGTCACCCTCCGTCTCTCCTTGCAGTGACATTTACCTGATGGAGAAGGACCTGGCCAAAGAGAAGGAGAGGAACAACCGCCACCGGCCTCCCAGAATCATGGAGCCACCGTCCTTCCAGGACCCACCTCCGAAGGTGAGAAGAGGGCAGGTTCATCTCCCCACCTTGCTCCACTGATGAGTGCTGCAGAATTGGGACCTCCCTGAGTTTGTCCCCACCCCACTGTGCTTTTCTCTCTCCCCACAGCCCAGCAGACCCAGGTACAAGCCACCACCCCAGAGTAACCTCCTGGCTCCCAAGCTGCAGTTCCAGGTAAGGATGCACACCCAGAGCATCCCATGGGGACCTGAGCAATGGGGTCAATGCCAAAAAGCCCTGTCTGGAGCTCGACCCCCTGGGGGCTCATGGCTTTCAGGGTGCCCCATGCCACCACCCAGTGTCTTCCCAACACCTTGCCATCAGGACACGGCACTGCTTGGGGAAGGAGGGGAGGTTCACTGCTCTCTGGGCTGATTTTTGGCTGCCTTATGAGAAAGAGCACAGGTCAATTCCTCTGCAGGGACCTGCGCTGGTCCCTGCAACATCAAGTCCAACCTCAATCCAACCCCACCATGGCCACTAAACCACGTCCCCAAGTGCCACATTGAACCCCTGCAGGGATGGGGACTCCACCACTGCCCTGGGCAGCCCCTGCCAGGCCCTGAGAACCCTTTGGGGAGGAAATTTCCCCTCAGATCCAACCTCACCCTCCCCTGGCACAACTTCAGGCCATTTCCTCTCATCCCATTGCTTGTTCCTGGGGAGCACAGCCCGACCTCCCCTCGCTACCCCCTCCTTTCAGGAGCTGCAGAGGGGATAAGGTCTCTAAGTTGTAGAAAGCAATAGGTGTGAGGGCAGAGGATGCTCCTGCTGTGAAAGCTGCCCTCACTTGCGTTGTCTGCTCCGTCTGTCCGTCCGTCTGTCTGCACTAACCCCCCATGGCCTTGTTTTTGTGCCCGTGCCGCCCCGCTGCCCGCTCCCCTCCCTTGCCCACCCACCCGCAGGTACCCGAGGGTCTGTGTGCCAGCTCGCCCACGCTCACCAGCCCCATCGAGTACCAGTCTCCGGCCAACTCCCTGCACACCCCACCGCTCAACCGCCACAACGTCTTCAAGCGTCACAGCATGAGGGTAAGAGGGATTCCCACATCCCCACGGCATCCAGACGACATCCCAGGCCCTGAAATGCTTGGGGATGCTTATCCCAGGGATGCTTATCCCAGGGATGCTGGGGACCTCACGGAAAGTACCATGCTCTGCTCTGTGCTGCTGCCTCCGCTGCTTTCAGCTCAATGTTGCTCCCTACCCAATTGTGGAAAGGCCAAATCATGTCCAGGGTGCAGGAGGGATGGAGCCCATGAAGGGTTGGGGGTGTCTCCAGCCCCCCACTTATGCATGGTTGCACGTACATCCCAGTGAAGGCACGTTGGTGAATGGGGAACTGTCACGGTGTCCCCAAAATTGAGTAGGGGATGGGTGGCTACTGCTCCTCGGGGCTTTGGGTTGGCTCCTCACTCTTGATGCTGCCACCTGAAATGCCAGCGGTGGTTTGCAGCCTGAGCTTGGTCACTTTAGCCCCGAAATCAGAGCCGGGTGTTGGGGTGCATCCTGAAATGAGCTGCTCCCTGTGCATGATGCCCATAGAAAAAGCTGGGATGCGGTGATGGAGAATTTAGAAACCCAAATGCTCCCCAAATCCAGAGCTGTTGGGATCTGGTGCATGGTTTGCATGCATGGAGAGGGGCTATGGATCCCATGCCCAAATCAGGGGGGACTCCATCTCCTGATCCCCCCATCTCTGCACCCCAGGAGGAAGATTTCCTCCGTCCCAGCAGCAAGGAGGAGGCGCAGAAGCTGTGGGAGATGGAGAGGCTGAAGATGCAGCAGGTCCTGGACAAGCAGCAGAAGCAGATGGTGGAGGACTACCAGTGGCTGCGGCAGGAGGAGAAGTCCCTGGTGAGTCCCCGAGTTGTCCCTAGCTTTCACACCCTTATGAAGGTGATGGAAGAGCCACAGCAGCCGCTGAGCTTGGTTTTCACAGCTGGAAAAGCCAATTTTCCTAGGAGAAATGGCTCCTCCAGCAGCCAAACCTCTCGCACCCCTTTATTTCCAGCGCCTGGAAAAACCTCCTGGCATTGCTTCGTTTCAAAAATGAATATTTTTAAAACTCAGGCAAATTTTAAGTACCTGCAATTGCGTCTTAATGAGCTTTTCTAACGCTTTTGAAATAGGGGCTGGAGGTAGCTAATGGGTGACTAATGCATCGCTTGGAAGGAGACCTGAAATCTTTTATTTGATTGACTCAGGCAGCCGATAAAGCAAAACTCTCGCCGCCCCGGCCAGCCGATAAAGCAAAACGCTCGCCCCCGGAGCCGAGCGGCTGCAAAGAGCAGCTTGAATTAAGCTTCATTTTATTTTGGAGCAGGAATTTGAGGGTTCTGGTACCCCAGGAGCAGATGGGGAGCAGATAGGGGATATGGGATGGGATGGGATGGGATGGGATGG
>NW_010186144.1:0-6074 GCF_000695765.1 Mesitornis unicolor
TGCCAACCAAGTCTCTAAACAGGCCAAAGTCAGTCTGCCAAAAGTGGCAGTTCTGCTAGCCCCCATCCTTACTTCTCCAAGGGACTGAAAACTCTATCATTTCATTATCACTATGCCCAAGACAGCCTCCAACCGCCCCATCCCCCACAAAACCTTCTCTGTTTGCAAACATTAGGTCCAGCAGGGCACCTTCCCTTGTTGATTCCTTCACCAGCTGTGTCAGGAAGTTATCTTCCACACACTTCAGGAACCTCCAGGACTGTTCTCTCTCTGCTGTGTTATATTTCCAGCAGATATCAGGGAAGTTGAAGTCCCCTACAAGTACAAGGGGAAGCAATCGCGAAGCTTCACCTACCTGTCTATGGAATATTATATTTATCTCTTCATCCTGGTTTGGTGATCTAAGCCTTTCCCTTGATTCTCAGCCACAGGCACTCAACCCTATTTTCACTATTGCTAATCTCTAGGCAGTCATAGCATTCCCTAACATACATGGCCACCCCACCACCTTTCCTTCCTTGCCTACCCCTTCTGAAGAGCTTATACCCATTTATGGCAGCACTCCAGTTGTGTGATTCATTCCACCATGTTTCTGTGATAGCTACTACATCGTAGTTATCCCAATGCACAATGGCTTCCAGTGAGGTCAAGGTGAGAAGCACTTCAGCCTATGGAGATGTAGTCCCTATTCAACAGGCACATTGCGTGGCTCAGCCAGTTGATGTTACTGTTCTGGTTTGATACACAAATTACGAATTAACACTTTTGTTCTAACTAACCAACATGGTGCAGAATTTGCTTTGACTCAATAATAGAGCTATTCTAAGGGCATTCATTAAGTGGACGTGGCCAAGGGAAACAAACACAGCACAGTGGATTGCTTCCTTGTACCCTTCTAATTGCCAATTAATACCTGTTGAAAGACTTCCTACTTATTTTCCTCAGTTTTAGCACAGGAACCTTTTCCCCCTTTGAGATAGACATACCAAATCTGTTGCCACCAGAGCTGATGAAGTGTATATTGATACATGATTAACAAACTCAAAGTCCTGCCTGTGGCATCAGTCTCTGAGCCAAGCATTGATCTGCTGGCTCTTTCTGTTTATCACCTCAGATCTCCCTGCAACTGGTGGGATAGAGGAGAACACTACCTGAGCTCCCGATGCCTTAGCCAGCCATCCCAAGCCCTTGAAATCCCTCTTCATTGTTCTCAAACTACTTGCTGTAAGCTCATCAGTCCCTACCTGAAAGATCGTCAACAGGCAGTAGTCAAAGGGTTTAACTAGGGTAGGGAGTTTTTTTCCGAAAGTCCTTGACTCTGGCTCCTATGAGGCAGCAGACTTCCCTGAGGAGTGAGTCTCTTCTACAAATAGGACCTTGCGCTGCCTTCAGCAGTGAGTCCCCTATGAGAAGGACCCATCTGTCTTTCTTACTTGAAGATGTTTTTATACATGACTTCCTCTGATTGAGCCCCTGGTGGTGTCTCCGAGCTAGGTGAGTTGCTTTCTTGCTCTTTGTTCAGTTTCTCTTACAGAACATCATACCTGTTTTGCAAGGGCAGGGGGTAGCGCCTGCTGGGGGGGGAGGGTCATTCCTGCCACATCTGTTGTACTGAGAAGAAACATGTTTCCACTCTCGTTGGTCCCTATCCCCTAAGACCAATTTTTTGCTATGGTCAGCCTGGCATATAGAGGCTAGGGAGCCCTCTGCCTTCCCCCAGCTGCTGGGTCTGCCTCAGGAAAGGGAGGTTACGGCTCCAATGGTCTATCTAATTCTCACACTCCCTGATGGTTCTCAGCCTGCTTACCTCCTCCCTGAGCTCCACCACTATGAGGAGGAGCTCCTCTACTTGAGCACACCTTCCACAGGCATGCTCACTGCTGCAGTCAGAGACGGGCATAAGAGCAGGGCACACCCTGCAGCTCGACACCTGAGTGGCAGCGGGCTCCAGTGCTCTGACTGGCAAACTGTGTCTGCCTTGTTGGGTGCACGGCTGAGGGAAGTCATGGCTCTCTGCCTGGTGGAAACCTCTGCTCAGCAGCTGATCTGTCCGAGCCTCAGCGCTCTTCCTGCTCACCTTGCCTGCATGAACTGCCGTGCAAACTGCTGCACCATGTACTTCTGACACGCCATGCCCTGTTTATCTATCCTGGTCTCTGCACTCCTGGTCTCTCGAGCTCCCTGGGGGCTGGTTTTCTACCTGAAGAGGTTAACAAACGTCACTCTTGTCCCCGTCCACAGCGAGTCAGTGCTGTCAGAAGCTCACGTTTCCCTCTCTGGGTGACGGGGCTGGGACACCCTCTTTCTCCCTGCGCTTTTTTGCCTTTGCGTTTGGTTTGGGTTTTTTTCTGCAGTTTAGCCATCTTTGTCACTTCAGCAAGGTTCCCTGGCATGATTCTACTCTCTGCGGCCCTTCACCTTGATGACCTTCTTCATTACTGATCTTGACAGTGGGATTGAGTGTACTCTCAGCAAGTTCACTGACAGATACCAAGATCGTCAGTGTGGTTAATGTGCCAGAGCGAAGGGATGCCATCCAGAGGGACCTGGATAAGCTGGAGAAGTGGGCCCAGGTGAACCTCATGAGATTCTACATGGCCAAGTGCAAGGTCCTGCACTTGGGTCAGAACAATCCTCAATACTGATACAAACTAGGAGATGATGTGCTGGAAAGCAGCCCTGAGGAGAAGGACCTGGGCGTACTAGAGGATGAAAAGCTGAGCATGAGCCACGAATGTGCATTTGCAGCCCAGAAGTCCAACCACATCCTGGGCTGCATCAAAAGAAGTGTGTCCAGCAGATCAAGGGAGCTGATTCTGCCCCTCTACTCTGCTGCTCTGGTGAGACTTCACCTGGAGTACTGCATCCTGTTTTGGAGTCCCCAACACAAAAAGGACATTGAAGTGCTGAAGCGTGTGCCGAGGAAGGCCACAAAGATGATCAAAGGACTGTAGCACCTCTCCTACAAAGACAGGCTGAGAGAGTTGGGTTTGTACAGCCTGGAGAAGACTCTGGGAGACCTTATAGTGGCATTCCAATACTTGAAAAGTGCCTACAAGAAGTGTGGGGAAGAGCTGTTTAAAAAGTCGTGTAGCAATAGGATTAGGGGTAATGGTTTTAAACTAGAAAAAGAGAGATTTAGGTTGGATATTAGGAAGAAGTTCTTCTACATGAGGGTGATAGATCACTGGAACAAGTTGTCCAGAGGAGGTGGAGGCCCCATCCCTGGAGATTTTCAAGGTCAGGCTTGATGGGGCTCTGAGCAACCTGATCTGGTAGCATTGTCCCTGCTCACTGCCGGGGGGGTGGTGGATGAGCTTTAAAGATGCCTTCCGGCCCAATACATTCTGTGATTACCTCCACCACTTCACTGTGCAACCTATATCAATGCTTGACGACCCTTTCAGTGAAGAAACTTTTTCTGATATCCAATCTAAATCTTCTCTGGTGCAGCTTAGGACCATTTCCTCTCATCATGTTACTTTTTACTTGGGAAAAGAAATCAATGCCCATTTCACCACAACTTCCTTTCAAGTAATTGTAGGGAGCAATAAGGTATCCCCTCAGCATCCTTATCTCCAGGCTAAACAATTCCAGTTCCTTCAGTCATTCCTCATAATTCTTGTTCTTCAGACCTTTCTCCAGCTTTGTTGTTCTTCTTTGAACATACTCCAGCACCTCAATGTCCCTCTTGTAGTGAGAGGCCCAAAACTGAGTACAGGATTCAAGGTGCAGCCTCACTAGTGCCAAGTACAGGGGCACAATCACTTTCCTAGTCCTGCTGGCCACACTATTTCTGATGCAAGCCAAGATGCTATTGGCCTTCTTGGCCACAGATGCACATTGCTGGCTGATGTTCAGTTGGTTGTCAACCAACACCCCCAGGTCCTTTTCTGCCTGGCAGCTCCAGCCACCCCTCTCCAAGCCTGTAGTGCTGCACGGATTTGTTATCACCAACGTGCAGGACCCAGCACTTGGCCTTGTTGAATCTCATACAATTGGCCTTGGCCTATTGATACAGCCTGTCCAGATCGCTCTGTAGAACCTTCCTACCCTCTTGCTGATCAATACTCCCACCCAACTTGGTGTCATTTGCAAATTTACTGAGGATGCACTAGATCCCCTCGTCCAGAACACTGAAAAATATATTGAACAGAATCGGCCCCAGTACTGAGCCAGTCACCGCTTGTGACTGGCCACCAACTGGATTTAACTCCACTCACCACCACTCTTCAGGCCTGGCCAGCCAGTCAGACTTTATGGCACAACTCTGAGTCTTGGATGAGGAGAGGGTCATATGCAGCACTCTGTGTTTGCTTCAGACAGACTGAAGATATTCTGGGAGGTAATATAAACCATCTTCTAGTGATCTTGCAGCCCAGCAGAACATTAATATAAAAAGGATATGATAGAAATGGAAGAAAATTAACTCTAACCATACTGTGGAACAAGTGATACAAGTGATTGAAAGAGAGTTTTTCACTAGTGTTATGATTGAAGATGTAAAATGAACTGCATTGACAGAATGTTTCCTACTCAATGTCCAATACCTGACATTGAGCCTGAACCCCACACTGCTGGATTCTCTGTCTGATGACTCACTGATCTACAATGGAGCCTGAATTAAGAGGAAAGTCATCTACTGTTCTTGGCCTTAAGAGCAGTAGAAGAGCTTCTACATCGTTTGACTCTAGAGATGCCCAGGGAGTGAGGGAGGTTTATAACAATCAACACTGAGATTTATGTTTTTCTACCTGTGCTGATATCTTGTGGATACCAAAAAAGTAACTGACACAAAGTAAAGTGAGAGCTAGGCATTTTATTTCAGCCATTGACAGATGCTGGCTTCTCAGCTAAATGTGAGTACCTGCTAGCCTTTCTTCAAGAGATGGACCCTGAGGCTTATATAGTTATTCCATTTTTTCTTCTTTTTCTGTTTTTCCTTTTCTTTTTCCTTTTCCTTTTCCTTTTCCTTTTCCTTTTCCTTTTCCTTTTCCTTTTCCTTTTCCTTTTCCTTTTCCTTTTCCTTTTCCTAGTTAAAGTCCTTACTTAGAGGTAACTTTACTTCTTTGAGTCTCGGTGGGGTGGGAAGGGTTTTAAAAAGTACATATTGGGGCATTTTCCAGGAAATACTCTGAGTTTTTATGGACTATGGGATAAAGAAGCCACATATTCTTTGTGTTACTCATCTTGAAATGGATGTAGAAACTCCAGTGGTGTTGATATGGGAGAAAATCTTTTTCAGCAAAGAACACAGTCATGGTGTTTCAAAATCACTTTCTGCTTATCTAATAAATCTGTACATAGAAATTCCATCTGAAATTAATACATTTTCTACACAAAGGCTGTATTTCCAGTGTACTATATTTTAGAGCAAAGCAGTACTTTGAATAAGAAATTTTTTACTAAAGGAAATGAGGTCTAAAAGAATAGGTAATGTCATAAGTAGAATAAATTCAGGACTTCAGTGAAGTCAGTTGCCAAATTTTGTAAATTATGAATTAAGTAGCACAGCAGAGGCTTTTTTCTGCTTATTCTCAGTGTCAAAGAATCTCTTTTAATAAGAGGCAGGCTCCTGATTTTCAGATTTTCATGCTGTATGAAGAGGACTGTATCTCTAGTAATTCTTAACCCCATGATCTATCACAGTCCTGGTTTGAGCTAAATAGAACTAATTTTCTATTTAGTGACTTTACTTTTCAGCTCAGTCTCTTTTAAGTGACTGAACTTGCTGAAAACTGGCAGCATGTTTTCCCAAACAGTGCTGCTAGAAGATATGCTCAAGGTCAGTTGTCTCACCCTGGGTGCTGTGTCTGCGCCTACGGGGGGAGAAGCAGACCCAAAACTGACCAACGAGGTATTCCATCCCACATACGTCATACTCGGTATAAAACCAAGAGATCACGAGGGTCTCCGCTGTTTTTTTTCGCTGTTTTTTTTTCCGCCCTTTTGCCTTGTTTTCCACCATTCCTTCCATCTCGACCCTTCCGTCCGTCTCAATCCTGCAGAGGCCGAGGCCTGAGCAGAATCCTGCTCATTCGTCTGACGCTGATCCTGATTTGTGTAGCCTCTAT
>NW_010186144.1:6371-20318 GCF_000695765.1 Mesitornis unicolor
CTGTCCAGGATTTAGTGGCCGGCCCAGCCCTAAACCACGACAATCACTAAAAAGGATGTACTGCCAGTGATTTTGTTCTCACTGCCCGGCATCAGGTCAAGATTTCGTTGTTATCTGTGAAACATTTTTACTTAGTGTATGACCTTTAGTAGATTAGTATCTTTGTGTTACTTTATTGACAATAGATTGTTTTCAGTTTATTTATTAACAGAATTTGCATCACAATGACTAAGATTTCTGCTGAAACGAAGTCTTTGTATTGTAAATTATTGTCGAAGTATCCAGTTCCTGAGTTTCCATTAAACAAAAAATGACTTTTGCAAATGAAACTATTTACCATGCCTATTACTAACACTGTGATAACTTATTTCAGATTATGTTAATCAGAGAAAATATAACCTTGAGTGCTATTTTCTGGTCTGAAAATCTAATTAATATAGTGTCCAGAAAATTCTTATTTCTCTTCCTTTTGAACCTATTCGAGAAGCTGCATTAAAGTATATAACAATCTAAGCATTAAGCGGGGAGATAATAACTGACATTTCAAATCTACTAATACATAGTTATAAATCAGATAATTTTATATCTCACAAATTTATTAATCTGAAAAAAATCATTTGAAGCAGTGGGATTTTAATAATTATATTCATATTAAATTACTTTCTGAGGCTAACCTCTTGGTAACACTACTCTAAATATTTTTCTTATTTTTTTAATAAGTGAGAAAGCTATACAGGATTATTTTTTAATCCTTAAGAACATCACATTGCTAGAATTCACCATTTTTATGAACAAGATACAACCTTGTTTTGCTATTTATTTTGTACTATTTTAAGCCCATGAAATATTTGGAAGAGATGCTTATCGTGCTGCACAAATGCCAGGTGTGAAATATAGGTTCAATTTAAGCAAGTGGGACTCTTCTCACTGACTTCAGTGGGGCTAGGATTTTTCTCCATGAATTCGGCTTTCAGTGTCTTCTTATTTTGACTTCAGATACAACCAAAAGCAAAGGTTGATGTATGAGTGGCATTTAGCCAGTAGTAGCCCTTGGAAGTACCGTAACACATCTAAATCATAACATCTTTCTTATTTCTTCTTTGCTTTCAGGGGTTGTAATTTGCTCCTCATCTACAACAATATTAAATTGCTTTACCTTTCCTACATATGCACTTAGCAACTCAAGTTCTCTACATTGAATAATGGAGTCATAGACTAGTTTGAACCTCATTTCCAGCCTATTTGTCATATGAATCTCTTTGCTGTCTGGAAAAGGAATAAATGAGCTTTCCTTGCTTTACGCTCGAGAGAAATAAAAGAAATTCCTGCTATTTCTCAGTGAATGTCATTAAGGGAGATGTAGCCTGATCAGTTTCCTCCAACAAGGCTAGAAGTGTGAAGTACCCTTTGCCATCAAACAAGTATTACATATGACTTGAGAGAGAAAGTATTTTGTCTTCTATTTTTTGCCAAAACTTTTCAGTGTTTCATCAAAGTTCTTTTCCCCCCTTTTTAATTTTCTCCAGCTATGTTTTACAGGAACAGAGAAAAGATGGGAGATAATAGTGTTTCTAATAAAGCTTTGGTCTTAAAGGATACTTAACAAAGAATTGTACTAAAATTCTTAGTTTATATTTCTTTAAATGTTTTTGCTCAAAACATCTCGATTGACATCCTTAGAACTGAAACTATAAGACCAGTAAAAAACTGTGATTGGTTTTCAAACTATGTTGCATTTTCTCTTTTATATGTATCTTGGCCAAATATCATGTCTATAGATAGTGAATTTAAATACCTCTCTGCCTAAGTAACAGTCTTGTGGAACTCTGAAAGAAAAGTATACAGAACAAATGCAAAGTCTTCAAAGACAAGTGAAGAACTGGGCAAAAATACTCAAGGAGCATTATCACTTTCTCCTACTGTCAAATAATTCCCAGAATTTAAGAAAACAATGTTTTCTTAACTGATCAACTACTTTGATGCCATTTCCTAGAGGAAAGCAAACAAGACTAACCTTTCACTGAATTTAGAAAAACTGACAAAAAGTGAAAGAAAAGTACACAGAAATTTCTGAACTACTCTTATTTTTGTGGATCTGTTAGTTGCAAGATGACCACAGGACTCCGAGATGACTCTATAAGAGTTAAAAATCGAAGACTTATATTTTATCAGAAATTGCTTTTATAGTCCAAAATCTCTTAGTCATACTACATAAGCATTTCTATTGGTTACATATATGTGTCCATATTGTCTAAGCTAATACATGATTGGTTACTATCTTACACACGTGTCACCACCCACATCCCGTTCAGGTTGGTTTACTTCCGGGTCGTTCTCTTGTCGCATCACCGTACTTCCTCATTCTTTATCCCTATGTCATCTTAAGGTAGTCTCTCTAAATTACACAATTCTTAAGGTGGTGACTCTAGATTATACAATTCTATATAATCATATCCATTTTCATTCATGAAGCCTCCAACAGTTAGTGACTCTTTCTTCTACAGAAATTATTGAAAATGCATAATACGATATAGAAACTGCTTCAAAAGGGAGTTGGCATTCTCCCCAGAAGGATTTCTTTTCTCTAATACACTGATTAAGCTGAAAAATTACCAGTTTCAGAATATCAGGTTTCTAATTTAGTGTCTGCATCTAAGGTAGGTAATTAGGATCAATAATACCTATCATGGCTCACAAACACATGATAATATCTGTGTCATTTAAATCCTTTAGCACCAGAAACCTTTCCAGCCTTGCGGAGTTGTGACATAACACTGTACGTAACTTACAGTGATGTGTTCTGTTCAATATTATAAAAGCCAAAGTCGCACTGAAGGGAAAATATTTATTTTCTTTCAAAGAGAGGTAGCTTATTTTAATATTTATTGGTTACAATGACCCAAAGGGAAAAGCAACAAAGGGATAATTCGAAGTCAGTGATGAAATTACCCAATATGTGTTCAATAATGAAGCAGCTAGAAGAGCAGACAATTTTGGAGAGTGATGTGGTGCTTCAAACATCAGAGATGTCTCAGAGGCATTGCATGACAAACTGACCTAGTATTCCTCAGGCCATTTTCAATGGCATGGTTTTATTACATGTTTTGGTACCTAGGACTACACTGACAATAAAGTCCTCTAGTGTTTTATGAAGGCATCAGAATAGCTAAAAAGAAATAAACTTCTTCCTCTTCATCCCCCATGTTTATTGCCTGGGTGTTGTAAAATTGATCCTTCCATTGTAGATGAGGGATAGAAAAGCATCTCAGTGTGAATTAAGCACCTAATATGATCAGATATTTTTTAAAATACCTTTCAGCTTGTATATGCATTTTTGGATACTCTTAAATACCTACTATACTTTGTAAAATCCTCCCAGCTGGAAGCCTGTATTTTGCTGTATGGCATTTTTTAACAAAGGTTGCTTAAGCATTTATGTCACATCAGCATAAAAAAAATAACTATAGTTAAAAAACCAGGCACAGTCCAAGTAAAATAATTCAAAGCTGAGACATAACACGTCATTGGGATACAACACTGGACATCACAACAACTATCATGATATTGTAAACGTCATTTAAGAGTTATTTTATAAATAGGTACATGTTCTTTTCATGATACATTACGAATTTTAGGTTTTGTCTTCTCTCTACTTTAATGGGACAAAAATTATTTATTTTTGTACCATAAACTAGCATTAAAATAAGGAATGCTGAAAGGCAAGAAATTACAGCAAGTTCTCAAGAAAATCTTCTTTGCGCGTTGGGGTGCTGCCATCTCTTTGCTTTTGGTGGATCTTCTTAGTAGGCATGCTTCAGGGCTGATAGATATGTTTAATACTTTGCTCACTTAGGTATGTAGCTGTGTATTGAACGGCAGCTAGGTGATGCCATACTGGATGCAGTACATCTGAAAAAACACTCTTGACATGTTTGACATAAATTAGTCGTATAAAAGGCATCATTGCTAAACTGTCTGAACATAAAAAACAGTTCACTTAATATTGCTGAATGAGCTGGTCAGGTAATAGTCCTCTAGCTGTCCTTATTTCATCAGTAAATACAACTAAAAGAAGAATTATAAGGAGAGACCAGACAAAACGCAATACGTTTTTCAGCTGAGCAGAATTTAGGGACCTCATATAGAATCTGATGAGAAGACTCTGAGGGGAGCCTTGCAGCTTTCCAGTTCCTGAAAGGGTCCTACAGGAAAGCTGTGGAGGGACTTTTTACAAGGGCAGGTAGCAATAGAATGAGGGGGAATGGTTTTAAACTGGAAGAGGGGAGATTTAGACTAGATATTAGGAAGGAATTATTTACTGTGAGGGTGGTGAGACACTGGAGCAGGTTGCCCGGGGAATCTGTGGATGCCTACTCCCTGGAAGTGTTCAAGGCCAGTTTGGACAAGGCTTTTGGTAACCTGTACTAGTGGGAGGTGTCCCTGCCCATGGCAGGGGGGTTGGACTGGATGATCTTTAAAGGTCTTTTCCAACCCAATACATTCTATGATTCTATATTTAAGGTCCCTTTTAATCTAAACTGTTCTATGATTCTAGATTTTTTAAAGTGCTATGAATCAATGGTAGTTTTGACTAGATAAGAGTTATCAGACTCTTTTAACACCTAACTATGTGAAATTTACTAATAGAACTGAATACATACATTCACTAAGCAAAATCGTTTTGGAAGTGTGATCATGATAGTCTGGTAGACTAAAATGCTAAAGGCAACAAGAGTCCATTTCATATCTGCAATAGAAGGCAATGTGAAAGGCTGGCTGAATCAGTTCAGCTGGGAAAAAAAGGAGCGAATATTATCAGTGGGGTGAATATTGGAAAACTACATCACAAATTAAATACCTCTTTAAGTCTAGCTACCTGGAATTTACAAAACAATTCTCAATTCATTCTCTAGCTTCCTTTTATACTCAAGAGACCAGGTAGGTACTCCTTGACCATGGGAACCACCTGCCTTGAATTTCTACTTTTGGAGTGGTTGAATTGCTCTCTGAATCTGTTTATCTTTATTTATTACAGAAAGGACCTGTAAACAACAGGTTTGTTTGGAAAATTATTTTTAGCATTCGTTAGTCTAGTGAGATAAATCCCACCTTGAGCATTTTAAAATTGCTTTCTTGATATGACAGAAGGGGTAGACAATTTAACTAATGAAATACAATGCAGTGAAACTGCACTTTGCAAATGTCCAAGGAGTTGGCCACAATCATAGGCTGATGTTTTCAAAACCACTTAGAGAGCTGAGACACATTCCACTTTGTAACTCAGTCCTAATCCTAAGAGAAGTTACTAACTGCTGACCTCAACCACACTGGCTGATTCTCAGCTCCTTTCAAAAATTGTTGCAGCCAGGATGTCAGCTGACATCATATATAAGCATGATAGATGGAAGATATTTTCAGTATAATGAAATCTGTTTTATTTTATAGAAGACATTTTCTTCTTTCTGCACTTATTTATCTATGCCCTCTTTCTACCTTTTTTACCCAAGTTTCCTGGTTTGAGCTAAACAGAACTAATTCTTTATTCAGTGATTTTATTTTTCAGGTAAGTCTCTTCTAATTCACTGTACTTTCTGAAACTAACAGTGTGTTTATTCAGACAGTGTTTGATTCTACAAGTGGTAGAGCTTTATGGTTTATAGTTACTATTAGAAATGGTTTATAAATGTGGCCCTTGCTTATACTTGCTCTTATGGAGACCAAGGCCACTTTGAGATTAAGACCAAGACCACTGTCACATCATGGGTGCCATACTGGGGTGTTGTAAGTGAGATGTTGCATGTGTGGGGCAGAATGGACAGGGCAGATGACCTGCTAGTCAACTGGCCAACTAGGTATTCCATCCCACATATGTCATACTCCGTATAAAGCTGAGGGATCACAATGGTCTCGACCCTTCTCTGCCCCTTCCTTGCCCTCTGCTTTTTTCTTCTCTGGCAATGGCTGAAGTCCAAGCAGAACCCGGCTAGTTTGTCTACCTTCAATTCTGATCCATGTGTTCCTGAATCCAGTTCCTGCATCCTGCTCCCACCCACTGCTGTGTCAAGTCTGGGACTTTTCCAGTGCCCTGCTCTGCAGAGCCTCTGCTGATGTAATCATCATGGGGGGCAAGATCAGGGGAGGGTTTTATATTGGTTCAATATATTTGTACATATTTGTATATATTTAATTATTTTTCCTATTTACATTATTATCCTGTAGTATTAGTATTATTGTTTAATTAACTCTCTTAGTTTTCTTTTCCAAACCATAGGTCTCTCTCTACCTTATACTCTTTTCTCTTCCCCTTCTGGGGAGGGAGAGGGGGTAATAGAGAACATCTGTTCAGGATCTAGTGGCCAGGTCAGCCCTAAACCACAACACTGTTTCATGGTGACGCTGTCTAAAGATACATTCATAGGTCAAATCAAATAGTACAGTTCAATTGTTGAGCTAGAATAACTGAGTTATATGAATCTCTAATGAATCGTGTTTTATTTTCCTATGTTTTGTACATAGGAGTAGTAATAAATACCTTAAGTAATTTTTCACAGCTTTTATAACTGTATACGACATTTTGACCTTCCTCAAGAAATGTATTGTTGTATGATTTGTCATGTCCAAAAGATTCACAAAAGGCATGACATGGTCTTAAAGGACAATTAGAAAGAACTCAGTTTGACTGACAAGAAGAAAGCAGCTTTTGTCTGCCTGGCCCATGTCAAGTATGGACAATGAGCCAACGTAAAGGTCAGTGTGAACAACAGCCATGGGGAATGTAAGACTTCCAAAGACGAAGCTGTACGACCACTAGCTGTAAAGTCTATAAAGCCTGAACTGGATGAAACACTTTCTGAAACTTATTTTACATTTAGCAGAGACTCAAATGTCTAACAAGTTTCAACACATTTTCTGCAAACTTTTGACTTTGCATCAGTAATGGCATCTTAGGTCAAGTTATTTGCTTCATTTTCCTCTATGTGGTAGGCAGATGTCTTTTACTATGGATAATTTTAAAGTGTGCCTCCTAATTTACAGAAATGGATTCATGTTCCCACAAACATGTCCTAGCTGCATAGTCACTTGTTAAGCCACAAATATTATTACTATGAACTGCATGGAGAGTTCAATTTCCTTCAGAAGTTATGCAATTGTATTTATAGCATAGAGTTAGAAAGGAAGGCAATCCAGAGAAGAAAAAGTCTGTATTTTATGAAAAAAAAAGTAATCTGGAGGGATTCAAGCAGTTGTAGGTTATATTTCAGATATGCATGTCCCATATCAAAGGACATGAAAGTGCCCTTTGTATGTGTGGGCATGGAAATTGACTTAAACACAGAGGTTTATATAAAAAACAAAATACTAGCTGACTAACTTTTCTGCCTCCAAAATTGTCTGCTTGAATGTAACCCACATTTGCAGCAATTTAATGACTGAATAAACTCTGTTACTGCTTATCATAACTTCTGTGTCTGCATCATCTCAAAGACAAACTCAATGAGGATCAGGCCCCTGAAGTGCAAGGTTCTGTGAAAGTGAATTGGAAGATATGTCCTCTCCCTGAAACAACTCAAGATTTAATATCAGACATAGCAGACAAGTGTAACAAACAATAGTCCCATCTCACAGTTTCATCTGTAATTATTTGCTTGCAGAGTGCAATAATTCAGTGTGAACCAACACTTCAGTAGTAAATTAATACTCCCACACCCTGTGCTGTCTCAGCTATTGTGACTGTAAGACCAGAATTAAAGTTGTGACCCGTGTTTTCAAACATACTTACACCCTACTCACACTCCAGTAGCTTCTACAAGAAGCTAAATTCATTATGCATTCTGAAGATGTAATCTCAGTTACAGTCTATCAGTTTCTCAAAGGGAAAAGAATGAAAACAATCTTTCTGAGCATGTTATATTTTTCACACTAATTATTTCCACTTTAGGTTTTACCCAGAAAAATGTATATCATATTCTTGAAGAGTAGGATATAATAACAATAGAAATAAATATTCTTAGAAAACTGATAAAGTTGTATGTTATTCACAGCTTGTGAACAACTTAAATATTGCACAGCATGTAAAAAGGCACAAAAAAGGAAATCAATTACAAACCTGGAAATGAGAAAAACAAAATCCCAATAAACTAAATTAACAAAAAATCAAGAAGGGTAAGTATGTAGCGGTGACCTTAGCTGACCTCCATTAGAGGGTAATTACTATCCAATCAATAGTCCTTATGTATAACTACGAACACAAATGGTGAATAGAAAGTGATAAAAGAAAGTTGATCAATAAATGTTACAGTCTGGCATACAATTGTCCAAGAAGTGGGAGAAAATATATTACTTTTTGGCTTTGGAAGACCAATATACAAACCAAGGCTCATCAAAGTTTGAGATTTGATCAGTTTTCATGATATACTATATCACCAGGTTTTTTTTAATCCTCCCTGTACAACTGAGTCAAATGACCTGGTTGCAACATGAGTCCTTAATGATCAGCTTTAGTGCAATTCTATTTTGCTGGTGTATGGATTGCCAAAATTGCTGAAAACCCCCTACAACCCTTTCATGGTGCTTGTGAAAATAAACATGCTCCACTTAGCTGTTTGAGATCAGAATCAAATCAAAACATTGTTTCTTTGTCAGGACAACAGAAAAGAGAGAAGTAAAGCTCTAAGCTTGAGAGCTTTTGTTGAGATGCTGAACCTCCTGCTGATGGCAGATAGACAATTTCAGGGGTCTGAACCAAATTGCAGTGAAGTAGCTGATGAAGGGGATGAAAGAAACTCTTTTATTGAATCCAAGTAGTCTTGACTCTTGCCCTTGATAAAGACCCAACTGCAAAAGATAATTTATTATTATACCCCGATCACTGCTAGAAAATCAGTCATGAGCAGTCCTTCAGAGCTGTACTGTGTATTTCAGAAAATGTTCCTGATTTGTAATATTTGCAGTCTAATTTATATTCACTGAGAGACAGCAGTCAGTCAGCTATATAACATAAAACACATTTACCACAGCTTCACACATACACACGCCTCCTCCTGCAGTCAAAGAACATTGATGAAAATTATGCCTGGGATCTGGCTACTACAGACTGCATATGACTTTTTAAACAAGAAAGGTTTAACTATTCCTTGTGATCCACTCCAAAGTATGAGGCCAGTCAGAATCAAAAACTAAATCCCAAAGGATGTTTGTAAAAGGACCACAATTTTGGTAATTTATGATTGGATTTGGAAGTTCTTCCACACAAAGAGAAAGACAACAGTTTTACTATTGTAGAAATATGGCAATCTGTCTGATAGATCTTCTTAAAAACAATTAATGTACACTGTTTAGAAAGGTGCTTAGATTATTCCGAGGTAGATACACTGCTTTAAATCAAGAGAATATGCAACTTTTTGATTCCCTCAAAAATTCATATTTAGAAGAATTTTACCTATTCTAATATTAACCACAAATAGTAGTATAAATCAAATTACAATTCTTTTGCTAACACTGCTTTTAGATCTCATCCTTCTGGATTCCCAGATTATATTACCCTGATTCTTCAGTAATATCAATAGCATATTCCTTGTTCAAATCAGAGAGTGCTGACCTACCCATGTGGTTCCAAAAACTTAATCTTAGTTGCCTGAATAAGTGCTATGGAATACGAGTGACAATGTTCCAAGATCAAACAAGGCAAAATGAAGTTATCTTCATCCTCTCATCTTTTTCTACACATTTTTCACAAAGCAGTAGGATTGTTTAAGATTGTTTGAGAGAATGGATGGATGAGAATTTCAGAATAAGACACCTTTGACTGCTTTCCTCCCATCTTTTTGCTTTCCCATGATTAATTTGCTATTATGAATAGTCAGTTTACATCTGAACATGAAGCTTAGATTGACACCAGTCTCTGAATCATTTTACCCTGGGGTAGAGATATCATCTGTTTGACCATTAGCTACTTTATCTAAATTGCTTCAACATGTTTGTGCACAGCTAATGGATTGTATTGTAGGGAATGATGTTTTGGTTAGACATAATTCTGGTTTTAGAACGCATTCCATGATATATATGTTAATAGTCTTTACACATTATTCGTTTGTACTTCCATACAGTGCACAATTGGCAGGCAGTACTGTTGGTGACTGATTGTATCTTTTTAACATTTGATTTAGATTACTGTGGTCTCTGATTAAAACATATTAAACTTTCTGCCTCCCCTATTCCCTTGTTTAAGATTGATTAAAGAAATGATGAAGTGCTTTCTTGGGTAGGGCTCCATGGCTAGTTACTGGCAGCTCTCCTTCGAATAAACATTTTCCTAAAACTGACCAAACTTTATATATCTCAGTTCTTAAACTTATATTGAGTAAATTATGTTTTAGTCTTCAAAGCCAATGGGACTGCTCCCATGAACAGTCTCAGAAAGCTTATCCATTTAATTTACTCTCTCCAGTTAAAAATTGACAAAGGTCTTTGTGAGAGCAACAAACACATTTGATGTTCTTTAAGTACCTTCAAAGTCCCTGAAACTCTTTAAGGAAATATTCCTCTTCACTTTCTACTTATTCCAAAGGTAAACAGTCCTGCAAGTGTCTGCAAGATTTCTCTAGTGCTTTAACTCAGTTCTCCTGATGGAGAGGACCTGTTCATTCTTCAGATAAAGCCCTTCTTAATTAAGAAGAAGAGATTTGCATGAACCATGGCAGTTGGCCTTAGAGCCAGAGAACAGACCACAGGGACTGGTCTTCCCTGATACAGCTGCATTCTTTATCCCTCACTGTGGAAGTTCATGCTTCCAGTATGGAAGTCCCCTGTTCATTCCCTAGTATTAGACTACAGCACTACCTCCACTATATTTATTAATAAAAATATATTATATGTACATATATGTGTGTATGTTTCTATATTCTATATATATTCCACTATATTTTTCCTTCAGCCTGTACTTCACGTATGGGTGTTATGTTTGAGTACCAGCTGAAAACCCTTGCAGGTCTTCAGACAGACAAGGAGATTATGCATGTCTTTCTTGTGGACTTGCAAAGCCAGGTTAAGATGATATCATTTGCCATCCTGCAAGCCTTGGTAAATTCTACATAAATAGTAATCCAGGTGTGGGCTTACTAAGGGATCAATATGGCTTTCATCTCCTGGTTAGCACTGGCTGGGATAGTGTGCTTACATTACACTTCTGTGACTCTGCAGGTTCACAGTGTCTTCATTTATATTGGGCCTGCAATTCTCTCTTCTGTCCTGTAACTTGGCTATTAGCAACATGTAATGGATATTTATGATTTATTTGTATATGAAGTTGAGATACTTAATGTAATGGTCACAATTATCATTACTAGTAATATCATAGAGAAATGATTATCTATAAAATGACAATATCTGTAATGTGTGAAATAAGGAAATGTGTGTTCCTTGAACATCTATAAAGTAAAATCAATTCTTCTTTCCTCGCTTCTCACATGCGAAATATAACAAGCCTAGCTGCGGAGGAATGACTGAGAAAGCTTTCTGCTTTAACAGCTTTCTGCTAACCCTCCTTCCTAATTACTGTAATTGGAGAATGCTCTAGAAATTAACCTGGTAAGTGCAGAAAAGTAGAAGGTGTTGGTCCTCTAAAAGTATGGCTTTCCAGAGAATCATCAAATGACAATGTTTCTCAACAGAAATGATACCTCCCATACTCGCTAACATTTTGAAGATGGAGGACCAAATACATCACAGAGAAACAATATTCTGGAGGTCAGAACTCAAGCAAGGTAAAAGCTTGGCTTTACAGGCCAAATTTTTTAACTATGCTAAACACTTCTGCAACCACAGCTTGCAGTGTTAGTTTTTCTTTCCTTTAATTTTGCAAGACTGCTGCATGAGATTAACATTGTCGTATCACTGTGTGCACTTAAGTGTGATCTAGCTTTGTTCCTTGCTCTGTTGAAAACGGTCATCTCTGACTTTATATGCAACGAGATAATGTACTGAATTCCCATGTACCACCTTTTATGCCCAGAAACAGTCAGTCAATCAAGCCACAAAATATTGAAAGAGGTTAAATGTCTTCTGCACACTGTCATAATTCACCAAATATATCAGACAATAAAATCATGTGATAACTCACTTTTCATGACAAACCTTGTAATGAGAAGTGAAAATGGGACAAATTCATCTATTCACTTGACATAGATTGTAACTAGAAGGAGAAAAACTAGCCCAGAATTAACTCATTCTTGTAATGATCATACAGCTGAAAACAGATGTTTCTCTTGGCTGTACACTTGAGTAGTGGCTCTTGATTTTATTTACTTTGTTTTTTCTCAAGTACCTCTCTAGCAGCATGAATAGACAGCAGTAAACACAAATGAATGACAAGAAACATACGAAAGTGTCTAGCTATCTCATGCTTATTTCCACACAACAGACAAGCAATCCAGACTTCCACTGAATTGAGATGCATAACTGAACCATTGCCTAATACCTATTCCCCCTTTAAAGAAACTTGACTTCCTCTTTTAGAATTTTCAACTCACTAAATTAATATAAGCTCAACTGCCACAAACAGAAAACTTCTCATTGTATGGAAACACTGTTTGGAACACCTGATATATTTAATGATAAGCTGCAAGGTAATAAGAAAATGAAGGGAATTAATTATTCCCATCCTCAAAAAGATGGTGCTGCAATCCAAGTACTTATAGTGAAATCCTAATATTAATGTTGTTTTACTTCTTGGGTAGATGATGGGGCCAAAAAATCTGGAAATCAACAGATATGAGCAATGCAAATTCTCCTTATATTTGCAAGAATTCATTTAAGATACTATAGAAGCAAGACTGATTCTGAAAACTCTGCTGCATCCATTATTAAAGACTCTCATGAGGAGTCTCGAATAAACCTTGATCACTACAAATGAGAATCCTAAATACCTTGGACATCTCAGGAGAATAAAGCAAAATGATACACAGCATGCCCCCAAAATATGGAGAGGGAGAGATGGCCCAGGTATATAAAATCATATGAAAACAGAAAGCTTAAAAAAATTAAGACTCTCGCATTGCTGACACACTCTGGAAAACTACAGCATGTAGTATTAAAGTGACCTTTGCCCATCCTGTCACATCACATCAGCTTGTCTTTTGTTACTATGTCTGTTGACAGCATGTTATGTGATGAAGCATGACATAATGTGGAGGAAAATATGAAATGAAAAGGTAACCTTTTTTGTCATGTATTGCATTAAAACATCAGTAATACAAGTAGCTGATAACATTTTGATCTCCTTGGAGGATTAGAATGAATACCTTCCATTATTGTAAGAGAATATGTGTTTACAGATTCAAATTAAAATGAATTTTCGAGTGAATGGGCCAGTATCGCTTTATTTTGAAGGAAAGTGAGATCCTCTTACACTAAGGATCGCTTTTCCTCACAATATAAGTCATTCTGTTCTCTTGTGTGGTGTTACTAGTGAGATCTATTCCATGGCTAGCCCCTTTTCAGGAAAGAATGGAAGTGATTTGGTATCTACTGTGATATGTCTAAGAAACTTCAGAAGGAAAACCCAAGTAAAAAGACTTCCACTATTCAGAGTTGGGCTTCTTAGAGGAGCAGAGCAACCACCTCTGCTTTCACCAGTGAGAGAGCAATACAGAAGAAATGGCAGGAAAAGAATGATAGCAAAGCAGCAATAAGGAGAAAGAAAAGAGATGAGAATTTACTAATAAGAACGATAAAGATGAAAGGACATATGATGGAGGTGGGATACCATAAGAAAATGTGTTTGAAAGCATATGGTTCAAACAAAGGAACTGATGTGAAAAAATAAAACTGAAAAAAGAAGAGGAATTGGAAAGACTGGCATATTCAGAAGATAAAAAATACATGCAGCACAGAGGGAGGTCCTTTTAGTACTTCAGCTGTTACTTACACTTCATATTTCTGTAACAAGTA
>NW_010186145.1:0-36210 GCF_000695765.1 Mesitornis unicolor
GGTGCTCATTTAGGCACTAGGCCTAAACCACAACAGCTTGCAAAGAGCAAAAGCTGGTGTTAAAGGTAGGAAATGATCTTTCAGAAAGTTCAAGCCATGAAAAGAACCAGACTCAAAAGTCAGCCCTTTCAATATAAAAGTATAGACCAGCCAAAAAATATTTAAAGCTGTTCAGTCTTTAGGTCCGGTATCAGGTATAAAAGAAACGCTTAAAGAGGATATAGTGACAGCATGCAAAGCTAGAATACGTCTAGTGAGTGTTTCTATAAGCTCAGAGTGGTCAGGCATGAGCTCAGGTTGTCAGATACCCTGGCACTGAACTGAATATATGACCCTTATCAGTTACCACAGTGCCTATATGCATATTAAAGACTTGTTACCTACCAGCGTAACTGCTAAAAACAGGCTCTTTACAAAATTTCATCTTTAATAAAATTCCATCTTTTCTCTCCCCTTTTTATTTTTTCTTTCTTCCAAAGGAAAAACAAAGAAGCTCAAATATTTTACCTGAGGTTTTTTTTCCCCTTTCATAGAAATACTAGAAAGAAAGCCATTAGCAGCCAAGAGAATCTGACAGTACTGGAACTTTCTGAAACGAGGTTTTGCATATCTCGCTTGGCAGCTGGCAGCAGAATGGGACTCACTCCGAGCTGCTGGCTGCCAGACACGAGTTATCTTATTCCTTGCAGTGAGAGCAGACCACAGAAAAACAGGCAAGCAAATAGGGGTAGAAATGGAGGATTTTATTTTTCTTTTTTTAAATCAAAACCAAAAATTTACTAAAAATAAAACCCCAACACAAAACAAACAAACCAAACACCAAACACAAAATACCAACCAGATGATGAATGCAGCGGTACTCGGTGTTTTATTTGGCACTGAGAATTCTTTTGTTACAATATCACAGGCTCTACTTAAGGTTGTACAAAATGTAAAACCGTGGCCCTTGCTATGGGCACATTTTAATTTCTTCTGCAGTTCGTATGGAGTGTGTCAACTTTTAATTGTTCTTTCAGAGGAACTCATGACTAACTGAACCTGCTTGCTATAAAGCAAGGCCTACAGCTAAGCCCAAGCGGTACCTATCAGACCGTCTTCTAGTTGTGATAGTGCTGACTTCTGAATAAATCCTGGTCAAATAAACACTTAGCCCAACTGAACCATGAACTAAGCTCCCTTCCTCTCTCAAAGGAAGAATTCAAGTGAGGAATGTCTCTTTCTTATTTTCTCCTGTGCTCAACATGTCATGTATGCTTTTACTCCAAAATGTTTTCTGCATTATAACTTACCTACTTTCAAATTGATTCCCCCCCTGTGCTAAGAGCCCCCTGTTTCCCAGCCTTTTAACCATTCACAGACCATTGATTTGTTCTCAGAAAGGAACTATTCGCTTGACACACACCCCCAAATACCACCATCCCCATCTCATCAACTGGTCACTGGAAACCAAGGAAGGGGCCAGATGACATGGCAGCATTTTCAGAAGATTGTTTCCTTGATGGAAAACACTGCAATAACTGCAAACAGAAGGAGCTGCTTTCTAAGCAGTTTGGAGAGCTAGATTGAACATTATTTTCTGCATCTTTCTCCAGCACTGTAACTCGGGACCTGCATTTCCTCTTGCAGCCACAGTACTGCAGCAAGCAGGCTGCCAGGGGCCAAATTTTCCTTGCTGCAGCTGTGAGGCAATTGGGGTTAATGCTCAAAAGGAGGGGGTGCCAAAATGGAGCAGACCCTCTGAGGCTTTTCTCAGGTGCCTGCATTCCTCCTCACCTCTCTCTTAGCTGAGGCAGAGTCAGTTGGGCTCCAAGCATCTTGAATCATCTGTGCTTAATATTTTTGTGCTAGAAATACGTAGATATTTTTATGGTTAGTTCCACTGAAGTCTGAAGAAACAACAGATAAAGAATCAGCTAGCACCACCACCTATTGGTGAAAAGAGGCAATTTTAGTTATTAATTCATTATATATTATTTTATTTGTTAATATTTCAGGTATTAGGGTAGATACTGTTTATTCAAAAAGCTGGGTGAGTATTCTTAAGGCTAGATTCTGAAAATGAAAGATAGCTTGTTAACAAAAATTAAGAAAAATGAGTACTAAAGCTTTCTATAATCTTTTTGTGCCATAGTAAGAGAAGCTGAGAGCAGGATTCCACAAACATGTGGGGTTTTAGGCTTTTTTATTTTATTTTGTTATTCGGATTTACTTAAAGTTTAGAAAGACTTAACAAGGGTATATAGTCCCTGAAAGAGATTTATGACTTTTCAGGCATTTCATGACAATATAATACAGGAAATTCTCAGAATGAGATGTTAGAAAGCAGAAAAATAAACAGAGGACATCCAGTATCATCTTAATATCCTGCAGTTGTGAAGATTCTACTAAGATTTAATCCAATATAATTAAAAAAATAATAATCTTGTGGCTGATTACTTTTGCCTTCTTAGCTAGTGGAGCTAGAATAGTCTTACTGAGTGTTAGCCCCTAACATACCTGAATATTTCCTTCATGATTAAAAGTGTATGAGACTTTTTTCAGTGACACCATTATCTCCTGCTTATCTGTCTTTCTCTTTACTTATCAATGCCTTTAAGAGCAGAAACTTTGCAGATTAAGAGACACCCCAAGACTGTGTAGATCACTTCAGACAGTACATGCCACAGGATAATGTGCTATTCAGTTAAACACTAAATATTGCCAAATGCTATTCATTGAAAACAGAAATTCCTCCAGTATTTCCTAACAGCATGAGATATAAGTAAAGAACCTGAACACTGAACAGCTATTCGAAAAGCTCATTCTGCTCTGGGTTGACATAGGAGGTATAATATTTGAAGATATTCCTTAATAAGATGGAATAAGAGCTCTTGGAAGCGGATGCTCTTTCCAGTAAGAGCAATAATAAAACCTGAGGCAGCACACGTACCTAGACATGCACTAGTTCAGCAGTGCAGTAACTGAAGAGATGCTTATAAGCATTGTTTTGAAAATTAGTTCATTTTCTCCGTCATTAATAAATAACAAATTCTTTTGAAGCACTTGAAGAAAGAAATTTTGACTGATGACACTTTCCTAGGATCCAACTGCTTAGAACAAAAAATGTCGTTGATGATTAAAGCCTTGTTGGTGTCTGGTGAAGCCTCTGTACGTTTTCCCACATAGATAAAGTGTGAGAAAATCTTGGATAAAGAAGTAGAACAAATACTGGAGCTACTTATGTTCAGTAGCAGTAAAACAGAGGAAGTCTAAGGCATATCCCTTGGATAACCTCTTCCACAGTAGATCCGTTTCCTTTACAAGAAAGCGATTTCCAAGAGACAGAGCAAGACATCGGACGTGTAAAGTTTCCAGAAGTTATTAAAATGAATCAATGTATGAAAACAGGCAAGAGCAGAGTCATGCTTTAAATAGAGAGATCTTGCCTGGTCCTTGAAAGAGAAGGGACAGCACCCTAACACCCTACTGCCTTCAGTAGAGGATGGAAAGCTGTGCGACCATTCCCAATCACATTCCTTCCCATCATGTCTGAATACTGACATTTGTATCCCATGGAAAAGGTTCAGATCCCAGGGTTATGTGAGCATATGGTTGCATCTATTAACTGTGGTATTGACGCAGCTTAAAAGAGCCATTACAGAACTGTTCACATTTTCTTGGACATCATCCATTTAAAAACACCCAGAAGACACAAGCACTGTCTGACGGTCATCATGCATGCATAGGTTAATTTCTGATGACCACTCAGCTAGAGCTGAGCTGGGAGCTTTTGTCCACTGAAAGAGAGAGACTCTCACACAAGGCAGTACAGAACGCCTGGTTTTAGAGCCCCCCTCCCCACACCTCACTATTTTCATGGAGCTGTTGTTGTTCCTTGGTCCTGAGCGATCACAGTCAGCTCTACAGAAAAAGTTAAGGATTTTTCCACACACGTGTCATTTTACATACATGTACAGCAAAATTCATTTGGTTTGTTGCTTAGCCAGTCTCACATCCTGTCATGAACGTGCAGAAAACTTAATGTCACTGATGTGGAATCATCACTACTAGAACCAACCGCCCCCTCAAAGCAACATGCTCATATCTGCATACAGACAATATTTTCAGTAACAAACCTCAGCAGCCACTGCCTCCCCTTCACCACCTGCACAAACACAACCACACAACTATGTCTCACATGCAGGTTTATATATCCTAATCAATCAGGCTGCTTTTAATGAATCCTAATTGTCCTATTAAGGTTCCTGGCTAACAACAACACAGCAAAAAGGATTCCCCAAGCAGCCTAATTGACTTAATCAGCTCCTTAATAATCCTTCTTCAGACCTTTAAAATGAACTAACCTGTAGTTCATTTTAATAAGCATATTGAAGAGGAAGATAAAGCTAATTTCTTGATTCTAGGAGTCCGATTTCATCACGCTGATGAAGAGCACGGCAGGCAATAGCTGTGTTAAGATCCATAGACAGAGGACGACTGCATTAGAAAGATGTGGCCAGCTTTCCTCCAGACACGTCTAAGGAATGGAGGAAATGTAAAACTGCTCGAACTGCATTTTCCCCACAGGGAAACAAGGGATTGTAATCTTAGACTACAATTACAGTTGTTGATGAGCCTTCAAAGGCTAACTGAAGGTACTGTAGGTATTAATAAAAATGAATTAAAACCCCTATAAATTATCAACACCCAAGTTGAACTACTGTGTCAATAACTAGCAAGCAACTTTTACAGTATTTTAGTGCTGAACTTCTGGAAGTACCTACATTTAAGCTGTGCATAGAGATTTACAACGTGGGGGGGGGGAAGCAAGCTAAGTGCACGTTATGTGGTTCCGACAGTGACTTGAATTCTACTTTGCATGACCGAAACATCTCACTTTCTCAACATTTCTGTGTGTGCTGAAGTCACGTCAGCTTTCGAGACCTCTATCTGTGCAGCTTACTCCTCATTTATTTTCCCTAGTTACTCGTTTGTCTAGCAGTAGGAGTATTCCTGGCACTTTACAGACAAATGCCATGATACTACTCCTGACCTAAGAATTTTGTCAGCTGGGGCTTTAGGTCAAGATTTTTCACAACCATTAAGTGTTTAAACATGTATATAAATCTCACCAGGATTTTCAGAATTACCTGTATGTTTTCAGTTTTTTGCCATTTTAAAGTTTCATAAAGAATTCTAAAGCACATGTAGATATGTGCCCTCCACTGGCTCTATCTTTGCATGTAATACATGTAAATAGGACTTCGTATTCCCTCCTCATGTCACTGAAGACAAGAAGATCAGCACAGGGTTAGTAAGTGTGAATCACAAGAAAGGATCTTAGGATTATGGTGGCACAAAGTTTTGCTTCTGATCCTAGTAAGTATTTACTCATACAAGTAGTGGTAAGTCCCTCAAGGACTTGCACATCATCTATATGTTAGAGGTCTACAAGTGCAAGCCAGAGTAATGAAAGGTCAGCTGGAAAAGCTACGTGAATTATGTTCTTTTGGCCTTCCGATTTATTAAAAATTTTAAATCATATGAACTAGGTAGCATGAAATGAAGTAGCAAAACAAAGTAAGTGCAGCACTGCTTTTCCTAAATTTATTCAGACAAAAAAGATGAGAGCATCCTGATGAAACCAAGTATTGGCCCAACTGAGATCATGCAGAGCGATGCCTTTACTGTAGGCTGTTCAAAGAGCTCTCTGCAGAGATTTATATGAAAGCCAAATGAAATCAGAGAAACAGAATACCTAGTCCAGGAGCTGGTCTTGGATACACAGAGTAGAAGAGGAATAGCAGGAATAATCCTGCCCAGTCTCTTTGGTACCCACTTATACACATTGTCCACGAAGAGTGGACTTCTAGTCTTTTGCTGTAAGGTTTCAGGCAACGAACAAAAGTGCTGACAGAAATTGAGGTCAAAACAGAAGTTAACCACAAGTACACCTCTCAAAGGCAATGATACACATAAGTATTGAAGATACTGAAAAACTGAAGTAATTCAGCTGTTAACAAATAAGTACTGTGTTACTGGAGTTATCACAAATGAGAAGTGGTTCCATAGAAGATCTCGGAACAGTTCATCAAATAAACAGCTGATAAAAGCATGAGATTTCTTCCATTACCAGCTGAGTTCTCTATGGATTACAGACATTGCTTGAAAGAGTCCAGCAGAGCCACAAAGATGATGGAGGGAATGGAGCATCTCCTGCTGAGGAGCGGCTGAGGGAGCTGGGGCTCTTGAGCTTGGAGCAGAGGAGACTGAGGGGTGCCCTCATTCATGGGGATCAATTTGTAAAGGGCAGTGTCAGGAGGAAGGAGCCAGGCTCTGCTCTGGGATGTCCAATGCCAGGACAAGGGGCAATGGTCCCAAGCTGGAGCACAGGAGGTTCAACCTGAACATGAGGAAAAACTTTGTCAGTGTGAGGGTGCCAGAGCATGGCCCAGGCTGCCCAGAGAGGCTGTGGAGTCTCCTTCTCTGCAGACATTCAAAACCCGCCTGGCCGTGTTCCTGTGTGACCTGGTCTGGTGATCCTGCTCTGGCAGGGGTTGGACTGGGGGAGCTTTCGAGGTCCCTTCCAGCTCCTGATGTTCTGTGATTGCCTGTAAAGCTGAACTGATGGACAGAATTGGATCTTGTGTATTTCCATTTGGAATTGGAATAGTTTGTTTTAATGCTGGGGGAGGGACATGTATCTGGATGTTATTTCTTAGTGAGGAAAAAACAAAACCACAAAAACCCCAACAAAATCCGTATTTCAATTATTTGTCCAAATGACAAATTTCCATTGGGTCTTACAAACAGAAGAGAAGAAAAATGTTTTCTTTGTGCCCCAGATCAGTTAGGGAACAAAAGCTACTTTTTCAATAAAAACAATATTATAGAAGGAAAAAAAAAGCATGCACACAAAACCCCACAAAACCCCAGGCAAACCCAACCCCTGTGGAGTCCCTGTGCAGTTTATTCTAGCAGATTGTGTGTGGCAACACCAGTCAGACTCCAGAAGAATCCAAACTCGCATCCACAAGCAGTGCAACATCCACACTGAAACATTATGAAGTTCCTGTTGTTGCAGTGGTGCCTCTTCAGAGGGGGACCTAACTTTATGTTATGCCTTAAAAGAGAGGCTAGTCTAATAGCTCTTAAGTCAACAATAAATTTCCCCATGGATTTCAGGAGAAACAGAGTTGTCAAGGCTATTGAAACCCCTCAAGCCATGCATTATACAGCTATCTGAACAAAGTAAGTTTTCCAGAAAATAAAGAAAACCAAACAAAAAAACCCCACAAAAAGCCCGAAACACCAACCCAAAACGTCCAAATGGTTCCTGTCTGTCTCCTGACATCCCACAACCACATTCTTAGTGCTTTGATAAAGTAAACTACAGAGGTCTTGACATTTACCTATACACCAGCATTCTGAACTAGCAATAGCCGCTTAAAACTAACCTGGTGCCAGGAATAATCACTTTATTATGCTTCAAACCCATATTACGAAGGACCCTGTGAAATTCAAATATTATTTGTCCTTCAGCTGTACATTTGAGAAAAACATCTCAGTTGAAGCATTTTGAAAGTATTTAATCTTAATCTTTCAAGCTCACTTTGATAATTATTTCAAACCGGTATGACAGTATGATTAATTCCTCTAAAGAAGGCAGAAAGAAGTGACACAGGGTGTTTGGGCTTTGCATACACATACAAATTATCAAACTGCTGATTAACATAAAGGTTTTGCATGTGGTAACAGCCAATTTGCATAAGTACACCTATTATTTTTTTTTAAAGTTAAGACATTTCACATTTAATTAGGAGCAAGGTCATCAAATTAGAATTCAGAAGTCTGAAGCCGATGGCTTTTTCATCCTCTATTCTGTAGTTTTGCAGTACTTATGTAATGAAAATAATAAACTTTCCAGGCTCAAGATGAAATTTAGTGTGCTTACCGTCCGTTAGTAGCCCAAAGAAATTCAGCATTAGGTTGCTGTTGAAATGAGACTCCTGTAAGCGTGATACCATTCTTCCATTGAACGAAGGTCAAGCTGTTAGTTGACTGTCATTAGGCATAGTAGTTCGACTGCTTAAAGTTTACATAAATATTAAAGTTTATGAAGTCAGCTAGGAGACTTTCTTTTCAAGTGTCTTGCCACATTATTTTTATCTTTTCCCAGGAGCAATTATACTTAATTCAAAAGGGTGATGTGCTTTTCTTCTGAGACAAATACCTGCTTTTTCATAAATAACGGCTTTTCCCAAAATCGCAGTGAGCAAATAAAAGGATAAAAATCTTAGCTAAAAAATGATGGTTTGTATGCTTATTAAAAAAACCACCAAAACCAACGACCAAGCCACCCTATGACTTTATTTCATTTATCTAGACTCTGAACAGTGTGGCTTTCATTATTAGGTTACAATAGATCAAGATTTACGTTCACACTAACGTTGTCCTCATTTCCATTTATATTAAACTGGTATTTGTTTTTTAAAGGAGGCACATGAATGAACAAAAACTTGCCCAATCTCTGTTTGTTCAGCTTGTAACTTGCACAATAGCAAATTCAATCTTGTTAAGAGGCTTATTCTTCCGCTGCAGAAGTTACTTGAATTGCAAGAAAGTTTGAATCTGCATAGGCTGTGTGTTTATGGCAAAGGAAAAAAACAAATTAGGGAAAGGGAGTTTTGACTTGCACTAATAAATTGCCTGTAACTGGCTCATTTCAAATATCCCTTGCCCATTTTATTACAGAGCTAGGAAAAATGCCTTCATTTGACAATAGCAAATGGAAGTTCCTCCGACGACGCTGTAGGAATAATAATGAAATGGCATTTCCCCCCCCAGTTCCACCAGTCGCCAAGGCAATTTGTCACCTGAACATCTGGCCTTGCCAACAGGGAAGTAAGCAGAAGCCAGCACTCCTGGTGTGATACTGTGGCCACAAGCAATTAATGAAGAGGCTATCGCTGATCTTAATTGTTCACCCAAATTGTATTCCTAGCCTGGCTACTCACGGCCTCTATATTCTCCACAGCTAGATGTTTATACTGTTTTCAACTTCCCTGTTTGTGAAATGAGAGAAATAAAGTACATCTATCTCATAAGGGTACAGGGTGATTTCTAATAGTGCCGAACTTTCAGTACCATCACCTGAACAAAGTTATGGGAGTATACAGGGAGATTTCTAATAGTGCCGAACTTGCAGTACCATCACCTGAACAAAGTTATGGGAGTAAAATACCTGCTGAAACAAGTTTAGTGTCTTGTGAACCACACTGATCTTCTTGAGCTAAAATGCCAGGAGAAAAAAAAAAATGCAACCTCCTGCTTATTTGTTCTGTTTTGCTCAGTAACAAAGAGAAAAGAAAGAGGGTTCTTTAGTGCTGCTCACTTATTTCAGGGCAAAACAAAAAGGAGCATTCAGCTATGTGACTAACGAGAACATGTGCTATTATTGGATGTGTCAGATGCAGTTATTTACTTTTTCTTTAGCAACTCCTTAAAAATACTGAATAAAAGCACTGTTCAAAGCTTCTGGCTGCTTCCCATTTCTTGTGTTTTGGGTTTCATTTTTTAGCTGAAAATATATATTAGCTATGTTTATAATCTTTGTTACTGAATCTGTGTCTTAGTCATGTGAATAAGAAAACTCTTCAATCTCTTTACTTTTTGAACTGTTTGCATTAAATTTGCTTCTTTATGGCCACATTTGCTTCTCTACGTCCTACATAAACTCCCTAACAAGCGTGTGTGTCCCCCCAAACAAGGGATGGGGGGGAATGGAGATTTGTTTAGAATAAAAAGTTACATTTCTTCAGAAGTAAAGATAAGGAAAAACTACATTGCCAAACAGAATATAAGAGCCAACAGCTAGAGAAAGTAAACAAGTAACATTTCTGATGCTATTTTGGCCTTCTTTAGAATACATTTCTTTATTTACAGCTGCTGTTCTCTCACTGAAGGATGCAGATGCTGTCTAGAACTGTCAGTTACGTATTCCTCATCAAGTTGAGAACAGCCACTTTCTAAAGAAATAAAGGGCATTTAGACTGTCCCAGTGAGGCTAAAAAATGAGTTATCTTAGATAAAGTGAAAGTAAATACATAAATGCTTTCTTGTGCCCGAAGGCACCATTGAGAATTGGAGTGCTAGATCATTAATTTCTGTGAATAAAGACTATTCTAAATGTCTCTCTAAAGGAGTTTTATAAAGATTCAGGGGTCATTAAGGTAGAAAGTTATCTTTTCCTCCTAGAAAGCTGACACTTTGGAACTTGTATGGAAATGACTATGTGAAGAAAGATATGAACAGACATAAAGTGTTTGCTTAACCATTGACTGTATCTTGCAAGAAACTCAGCAGAATGATGAAACTTCCTCTTGCTCTCCTATGTAAATACTCAAATATAAATATACAGGAACTACAGTTCACTGCAATACCAAAGCTCACATTACACATCAGCCAAAACCTCTACGGTTTAACCTCCTAAGCTAACGTTGAAGAATGGGTGAAGTAAAGCACCTCCAGCTGAAGCCCTGATCTACAACGTGCTGCGGAGAACGCCTGACCTCCTAGGTTGGTATTCGCTTCCAAGATTGATATCAAGCTATGATTATTTCTTTCAAAAATTAGTTCATACTACAAAATTCATGAGGAAGGAGAGAGCTTAAGTACATTCTGTATCTTCTGCCTCACAGCCACTGCCAGTGGCTTTTCTGTGGATCTGTGTTTACAGAGACAGTAAATCATATGGGAAAGATGAGCAGTGGATCAACTGTCAAGGAGCTTAACAACACATTGAAAGGGCTCTTTCCAGTGAGCCCTATTAATGCTCTGCCATGCTGAGATATGACCGATAGTTACTTTATTTAATTAGAAGACTTTTAAGGCCCATGAATAAAAAAAGAAATTGTGGTGCTTCTGAACTATGATTTTACTTAAGCTGTTGAAAACAGAGGAGTACAGAGCATGCTTGAGATTAAGGTAAAGTTCTTTCCAGTGACTGTGAAGGCACCACCTTGGTATAGCTCACTTCTGTTAGCAGGAATAGTCTGACCACAGTAATCAGGTAACAGAGGAGGATAGAGCATGCTTGAGGTTAAGGGGAGGAGGTAAAGTTCCTTCCAGTAACTGTGAAGGCACCACCTTGGTATAGCTCACTTCTGTTAGCAGGAATAGTCGGACCACAGTAATCAGGTACAGTTACAACTGAAAGACATTCGCTATTTTACATTACAACCATCAGACACTTTAGGAGTTGCCAGGCTACTTGTTTTACCAAGACCTTATTATTTTACATCCAAAGGAAATATTGTGCCCTATTTGGATAAGGCCTCTAGATTTTCCCTGATTTCACTACTAGAATGCAGAATGCAGTAGAATACAGAATATTTCCCTTCCCTCACAGCCCAAACAGTTTCAGATAACACATCCCCTCCTTGCAATATTTAATCATCCTTGCTCCTAGTTAATTAATTACATGAGCAAAACTAGGAATATACTGAAATCCTGTTGTCCAGTTATGGAAAACTGGGCATATATTTAAGATCCTTCCCGACCTCTAGCAAAACAAAACCAAACAAACGCCAGTCAGCTGTTAGATTGCAAACACAGACTGCAATAAAAAGGCAATTGAATTGTAATCCTTAAGCTTCACTTTTAATATACTGTCAAACACTGGGTTAATTATCAAAGTTATTATGCACCACACACCTTTCATAGCTACAAAAATAATTGAATTTTCCTGTGGAAATATCAGCTCCAAAGAATATCATCACTAGATCTTGAAAAAGAAAATTAATTAAGTATTTAAATGCACAAAACCAACACGCTCAGACAGACAACAAAAGAGTTTAGAGGAAAAAAAAAAAGCACTGTAGAATTCTGATGTTTCATTTTTTAAGGTTACTGTAATCAATAAGAAAAATCCACTACAAGAGATAGGCTGTGAAGCAGCACAACAAATATATGGCTGTACAATGGGCCTGAAGGGGGAAACAGAAGTGGTAAAAACCCATTAAGCAGCAGCAAGTCTCCACGAGACCTTTCCTAAATATGGGAACTCACTGCAAGGAAGAAACTCTGTACAGTACAGTGAACTTGCAGTCTGAAGTGACTGTGAAAACTAAAACCAATTGAAATAAAACTCAGTTTTGTTTATTCATGTTTAATTTTTTCAGTGTAACTTTTCTGGCTGCAGTAACAGTGTTTTTGTTGCTTCCCAATTTCGTATGGTTTTTTCATGCTGTAGTTAAGGCCAAATCTATTCTAACAACTGATAATCCCTTTCAGGTAAAAGGCATTGATCCTTGGACAAGCCAAATATTTAGATTAGCAATTTACTGCATCAATGTTACAGTCTATATTGGGTTGAAGGAGCAGGAGAACAGACAAACTTCCATTTCCATTAAGTTACCTTTCTTTTGGGAGCAATACAAACACACACCATTTCCCAAGCTCGGGAGCTGTTTGTCTATAGAAACCTGCTGGATTAACCTGGCCGTATATTTCCTATCACTGGTTTTTGTTTGTTGGCTTTAGGGGCTTTTTTGGTTTGTTTTCCTGTTAATGATGTTTGCAATGATTGATGTTAGGCTATTTGAAATAATGAATCACAGAAGAAGAAAAGTTAAACTGTGCATAATATAACTGGGGCTAATCCTGGATCTATAACCTGCATAGGTACCTCAGTGCTATTGTGGAGAAATCAAAATTAAGCATGTTTAGAGTTCACATAATTTCCGAGTCTGGAAGATTTCACTGACTCCTAATGATAATGTATTTAATAAACCATTAAAAACTATTGGAGGAGATAGCAGGCATTGTCAGTCTGCACTAATAGTTTAATAAATAATAATACTGTCTCCTCCAAAAGTAATCACCTGTGTATTAGAACAATACTTAAGGAGCAGGGGGAAAGTCCCAAACTTTTTAATGTTGGATTTTCTAGATCTACAGCACCATCTTAAATAATAGAGACTTCACACAAATATTCAGATCACTCTAGGCTTTGGACACTTCCAGCTCTCAGAGGAGACAGAAGAGCTCAGTAGAAATATGTCCTGATGGCTGAAAGCTCACAGGGAGAATTTGTTCCTAAGGACTATTTGGTAAATCAGTGTGTATCTACACACGTATCTGGTACTCCTACCAAAGGAAAAAGTCATTATAGGCGATGACTAATCAGCTTCATATGTTTTCACACAGCAAATTAATGCGGGTAGTTAACACACTGTAAATTCAACACTGCTTATTAATCCCATTTATAGATAAACCCTAATTAAGAGCTGCTACTATAGTGACAATACCATGAAGTAGCTGGCACATTGAAATGGGTGCAAAAATAACTGTTGATCCACGTTTGTCATCTCTAAGACAGTCAAACCATATTTGCTCCAGTTGTAATAAAACTTTTACTCTTTGTAAAAGGACTTCTATTCTCAAAGTTGCCAGAGGTAGAAATTCAAGTAAAAACATGGAAGTTTTATTGCTTATTTTCACTTGTGCAACATGACTGTAAAATTGATTCTTTAACTGGAGCCTTTCTTAGCAAAAGCACCCAAAGAGAACCCAGCTCAAACACTCGGAGCGCTGAGGGACTATTACAATTAAAAACTAGCAGCCACTTGCTTCTTACCAAAACGCACACTCAGAACTTCAATACATGCTGGCAGCAGGAAAAATCTGCCAGTTTTAAGTGCAATCTTTATCCTAAAAGCAACATTAAGGACTTCTTCCTACTACATTTTCGAAAGCATGTTTCTCTAACGGAAGAACGTAACGCTTGTTACAGTAGTGTCTCTCAAGAAGAGATCTGATGCAGTCAGTGACTTGTTCGGCGATACGAAGTATTTAAAACTTTTAGAACTCCTTTAGTGTACTGCAGGCGACGTGTGATTGAGTACTACTGCACAAGTACAGCTCCCAAAAGGTTTAATCAATACATTTTTGTGTTTTTCTATCATATCTGCCTTGCTTTATTTCCTCTGAGCGCGCTCTGAACATAAAGGGTAGATGCTTTATATTCGAGCAAACATGGAAAACCGGTGAACCCAATTACTCTGATTCTCATCATCTAATTTGTCATCTGTGATGCAAAGCACATTGTAGCAAATTATATTAAGGCAACTATTAACCACAGCCACCTGCATTCCCTTCCAACAGTTGGGTTTTGGTTTTGTTTTTTTTAAATAACCTTTCCTTATAGAGTCTGGAGTATTCCTCTACGGTACCAGATTGCAAAAGTCTATCTGAAAGGCTTACATGAACAAGAGGGGGAAAAAAGACCCAGAAGCCCACATAACACAACCCAAAACAAAACCCAAAAAACCTCCCACGCAAGCAAAATGAACAAAACCAGCCCTGGCAAGGTGGGGAGGGGCAGGGGAAACCACAAGTCTTACCCAGCAATACTGCACGTCATTATTGCCATTTAAATATCTTTTTTTGCTTTGATTAAATACAGTGACTGCCATTTACATGAATTGCAATTTAACTGAAAAATCAACAAAGATTAAATAAAGATCAGTTGGGAAGAGTGCGTTGATATAAAAGAATTATAGAGAATTCCTGACAATGTAATACTTATGACAAGTTACATTAAAGTAACGTCTCTCTTTCTAAAAGAAATTTATACTACCATGACGTTTACTTGTGATAGCATCTTTTCTTTTCAAGCGTTTTCACTATTCAGTTTTATACACAAAATGTTGTGATTTAAAGCCTTTAACTTTTGTGATTTATAACAACCTTAAACATTTATTTCTACAGAAGAAGAATACAGGCAAGGCCACATTCTTAAGTTAAGGTCAGTTGTAGATTGGAATTTTTTACCAAACTCACCAAAACTTCCAAATTGAAAATATAAAATAATTCAACAGAAGCACTGCATTGATCTTTTAAATGCTAAATGACTGGTAACAGTCACTTTAACAACAGTTTCTGTATGTAATGTGTTAATTCTGATTGAGACATAAATTAATAAAAACATTTTATTTCCCTCTACACACAACAAATGGCAGCAAAAAAAGGAAGGGTTTCTCCTGCTTACATATTTCGATACCAAGTTTTATTGTGTAAAATTCTTTTACCCTATTGATATTGAAGCAATAAGGACCCAAAAAGTACTGGGAGGAAAGGGAGGAACGGGAGGAACATCACCATAGCGTTCTCTGGGAAGAGTTAGCACTGCAAATTCCAGTGGTCCTAGCAAGTTGAAAAAGGTGCAGTCCTTAGTTCTGAAGTTCACATGTTACAGCTTTTCAGGTTTTTTCCACCAGATGGCAGGTGAAAGTTTTGATTTCCATATACAAATTCGTTATAGCCAATTACACTGGTACTACAGTTCTTGTAAGTGCCATCTTGAGCCTTTTACACAGAATGTTTTGATTAATTCAGGGGCAGGTCATTGTAAGGGTTTGGCATCTGGATTAGTGGTAACTTAAATTTCATGAAAAATGAATCAGCTAAAAGCTTAAATACGCTATATCATTCAGATTAATTTGTCTCGGAAAAATAAGATTGAGGATGAAAACAAAAGTATACCAAGAAGTAATGCATTTCCGTACTGAACAGTTTTAAATACAGCTAAGATGATAAGAACGCACTGTAATTATTTTACTTCGTTATATTTGCTCACTTCTGGAATTGAATCAACTCTCTCAAGCTCATTCTCCACCCCTCCTTTTTTTTTCCTAATTGTTCTACATCTCTAATACCATTATTACCCTTAGGATCAAAGCCACCACAGTGGAATGCTCAGAAAATACCTCTCTCCCCTGCTTTAAATGGGATAAGAGATACAATAAAAGAAACCAGAAAACTTGTTTAGCAAAACCCTCAAGTCCAGCGCCTCCACCCTGTCCACACAAAACACCACTGAAGACAAGAGAGATTCAGATTTTCTCTCTTCAGACTTGAAAGCCCTCCTAGCTGCTGTAGGATCAAACAGTGTTCTCACAGCACACAACCATCAGTGCTTTAGCTTTGGATCTCCCACTTACCATGCTGCAGATCATCCCAAGGAGCAGACTTGGAGCACAAGAGCTGAACATTTCTCAGATGAAACTTCAGGAGCACAGCTAACTGCTCCAGCCACTGCAGGACGTTCAAACCTAGAACCAGTGTGAAGTAAAGTTCCAGAAACTTACAGGGTGGGTGGTGGCTCATCAGCCCCAGCTGCTTCGCTCAACAGCTCTGCCTCACTTGTGCACGGCCCTAAGCAATTAACTTCCAGGTACTGAAGTAAGCCACAGGTTCTGTGGTTTAGCAATCATTACTATTTGTGCTGCCCACATTCAAATAGCCTGAAAAACCCCACATTATTATATACTCAGCCTTCCCCGAAAAGAGAATAAAAGTTGGGAGCAAAAATGTCAGGGTTATGCTGAAATAAAGAGCATTTCTTGTTGCTGTGTGGCATCTAAATCATGGTAGCTTGGTCCTTTCACTGACTTTTATCTCAGTTCTCTACAGCTTGTCAATATTTGGCCTTTATCTCTGCTATCTTATTTCTCGAATATTTCAAAACGAGAATTTCTAAATAATAGGATATATAATGGAAAATTACCAGGCTGATGAACCCGCAACCAAATTCAGCAAGCTGGATTTATTAGATTCTAGACACAAAACATTGTCTGGAAACTGAATGGTGATATTTATTAGAATCAAACATATTTGTAAAATAGATCTAAGCTACATCTAATGTATGCCAATTATGTTAATTCACACAATATATTTTTATCTCAATGAGAATGGATGGAATTGCTTTCAGAAATATCTGTGCAACGGGATTTAAAAATACTTTTTACGTTTTTATGCTGTTTTATAATGTAAGCTACGCATTTGATAGCTTTAAACATGTTATTATGCTCCTAACTATATCTGTCCTCCCAGAGCTCTGCCTTGAACTTCAGCTAAAGTGTAACGTTACCCTAAAGGCACTCTTCATCTGGCTAGGGTCAACTAAACTATGTCTAGTTAACATACCTTAAATGTTAACATTTAAGACCAGTTTATCTTTGAAATCATATTTTATCATAGCACAGTGCTTACATGAGCTATATAAAGTACCTTTACAAGTTTGCTATAGGGTAAATTCTAACAAGACACTTCATAATTTCAAGACAGATAATAAGTTTAGACTTTTACATTTTTGAATGGTAACAAAATGTGGCTGACTCTCATTTGTGTCCTCAAACAAAATCAGCAGAACCTGACATATGTTATTTAAAGCTTCCTCTCACCTAGAGTTTGGACTGAATTAGTCTGACTAAGCAGCTATACAATAGTCATCTTTTTCTATAAAACAAGGCAATCATTTTTATTTTTCATGGTCACTGTTCCTGTTTCAAAAAAACCAGATTTATAGGCCAGATTCTGGGGAGAAAAAAAATACTAATAGCCCTAAAAAATACCCAACAAAACCCCAATTTACCCTTCCATAAGGGTATGCACATCTGCATGCACAGCTGGTATTACAGTGATGAATATGCCTGTAACAGAGCTCTCCATTTCAGATGTCAGCAGACACCACCAGTGACATCAAATGGTACATTTCAGCATAGACCAAATTAGGAAAGATGTAACTGAACACTTTCGTAGGACCTGTTGGGGATCTGGTCAAATTAAAACTTCTGTTACCATAGTTTTTTAAACTCCAGCTGGTCCAACATACCTCACTATTCTTCCTCACTAGCAATGACTGAAAGAAACACACAAAACTTTCTCGTCTAAAGTAGTTTCTCACAGAATGTTCACCTAATGTTGAGGTCCTGATCCTTACTGTTGGTAACTGCTGCTTGGGCTCAGGGCTTTTGATGAGCATAAGGTCAGGATAAGGCCTAGTGTCAAGTTTGCTTCTCTTACACAATGGGATTTTCTTTAGGGTTAAGCAACTCTCATCTGTGTGGGGGGCAAAAGCACTCTCAGGGTGCTCCAGGACTGAGGAGCTCAGTCTCAGCCAAGAGGACAAATCTCTTTTGTTCCAAGAACAGAGCACATGCATTCATATCGATTTACACGACAAGCATACAGACACAACTTTGCTCAATATACTCCCATCAGGTGTAGTGTTAAGCAGAGTGAAGAAAGAATGCATACACCATAAAATAACCCATCATCCATATGGAATTAACCTGTGAGGAAAAAAGGGTTTTGAAACAGTACCAAATAGGCAAAAAAATGTCACCTTTGATATTGTCTGCACTCCCCCTTCTGCCCAGATACACAAGCTATGCCACAAAATATCAGGAACGTTTAAGACAGCTGTTTTGCAGCCCACTCAGTTATCCACTCTGCCAAACATTGCACATACCCGCCTATCTCACATCTGGACAACTAGCTGAAAAAAACGGCTGAAATCCTACAACAGTGGGGTGCAGACTGTATTTACCATGGCAAGTAACTGCCTAGTACCCACTTTGATTCATTTGATCAAACTATTTGAGTAATAAAAAGTGAATGAGCAGTTCTTGCATACCTGCTGAAGGAAGAAAGCATGTGAGCACCCAGAAGAAATGGGAAGTGAACAGTAGGCAACAAAGCAGTGTAACTTGTCATTGCATCTTGCAGAAAACTTCTCATATTCAGCACTCCGTTGATGTCTATCATGGTGCTATTTCCCCGAAGCCTTGTTTACCTCCTAAATCTAACCTAAATCAGTATGAGTCTATAATCACAAGAAAATAGCATGAGCACAAAATTACTGAAAAGCAAAGAAGCATATTTTCTAAACCGCTACAGTTGCATACCTCAGTGGCCAAATGGGCAATTCAGTGCCGACTGAATACATGGACTAACTGCTGCTTTGATAGCTCTCATTCCCAAATTAGAATGATTAAAGAATCCATGTTACTGAGCATTAATGCTCTGGTTACAGCATTAGTCACAATCCCTCCTGTCTGCACGCAGGAAGAAAAAGTAAAAAGTCGTACCAGCTCAATAATAAATAAACAGAGGAATGATCCCACTTGCTATTCTTTTTATGAAGGAAAAAATGACAACGTAATCCACTAATTCTTTTAATGTCTCATTTTGCACTCTACAGTAGCACCAACCTAGGCTAACCTAGAGTAACTTAAAAAGAAGGAAAAAAAAGTTCTAGTAAGTCCTGTCAAAGTCTCTCAATTCTCTGGCTGACTAAAGAACCACCTGGAAATGAGAATGCAGTTTGAATTTTATTCATTTATTTGGTATGTAACTGGCACCTTCAAACACAAACCTCATCCCTGCTACAAAAAGTTTTACCGCCTGAGCTAGGCAACACGCTTCAAAAGCTGCCAAATGAGATGGTGCAATCTCAAAATGAAGAAAATATATCAATAACTGCACCTCTTGTAATCACACGTACACCTGACTGGTGAAATAAAGCTGAAGAAGGAACTGGCAGAGAGGCATGGCTGGTCTTTTGCCAGGCCATGTTCCCAGCAAAGTCAAAAGTGAGGAAGAAGCAGCCAGGAAGTTGGACGACTGCAATGAAATACAGGCAGCAAGAAGACATGAGAGCTGAGGGGCAAGAAAGGCAGAGTGTTGCCATGTTAAGATAAGGACAAACAGATTGATTTCAAATCTAAAGGGAGCAAGCATTGACGTCTGAAAACTTGGATTGGAACAGAGCAGCTCCCTCAAGCTGCTGTTTTCCTGCTTTACATCCGCAGCCCAACGTCTGCCATTTCTGCGCAGCTGCGCAGTGCAGAGGGTGGACGCAGTGAGCTTTTCTGTAACAGAGAGGGGATCAAGGGCGTTTTGCTGCTCTCAGACCCAGAACACGGCGATAGCTCTGATGAGTAGGGAAGCATGGATGTAGTCCCTAAGGGAACTCACACACGTGGCTGCGTGTGGTGCTGGTACCTGAATTCCTGCTCAGTAGCTGTTACCTGGGGTTATGCCATGCAGCTGGGTACCTTTTCAACTAGGGCACAACAGGTTTAAAAAATCATGATTCAGCTTTTTTGTTTAAGAGAAAGCCACATTGTTCATAATGGAATCAGTTACATAGGAAGCTCTGGTAGAACTGGAGTTGATAATGGAAAGAGAATTAAAACCTGTAGCATTACAATGGTACTTTGCTAAGTGTACAGAGCAGGCCTATTTGAATCAAAGAGAGCATGTTCTATTTAAAGAAAAATGTTCTTAGGGAGTTTTCAAAGGAGCTGAAAGAAAACAGCTTTCTCTTTCAGTTTTAAATAATGCAGTTTATGAGATAGGCATTTTTTATCAAAAAAGAATAAAAACTTTTTTGATAAGAGAAGCATTTAGGATTTTTTTCTGTAAACATGTCTCACTACAGATTGAAGCCAAATCTGATAAAAATGTTTGCCAGATCCAGCAAAAGGCAGGCTCCCTTCTGCATTGATCAGATCTGGAATTTAATGCCTTTTATCATTGTTCCAGAAAAAGCTGTCAGAACACAAGCGACCTACACAGTTTCCACGTTTTATTACCCAACTTTGTACTCTTTAGTCGTAAAGAACTAATTACAGCACGTGTAACACTTGTATTGGCTCTGGCTGAAGGCAAGATTTTGTTTGGTTGCAATGAACAAGTGTCAAGGAAGGTAAGAACATTTACTACCACTTGCATGGTTAAGCCACACGGATTGAAGTCCAGACATTGTGACGTGATCTCACTGCTCTGTCTGTCAAAACCAACTCACCAAGCAGCCCGCGGCAGCCTCACAATGACACAGTAGGGAAGGTTCACCAGCGTGCTGAAGGGGTTCTGAGAACTGCACCCTGAAAATTCAGTTTCAAGTCAGTAATACGTTCCAGCTGTTTCAGTCTGGTAAGGAAAACAAATGTATACGTAGTGATGACTTTTTCAAACTAGGTATTTCACTTCTCTGAGAAGTACAAGGAGATAAAGAGATGTTGGAAAGTACAAGTCAAGAACAGCAGATGACTCCCTCGTCTGGACCTACAGAAGACACCCAGCTATTCGGTAATAAATAAGTGGTGTCGCTCACTGGTTTGAAATGGAAATTTGGTAGCGAAGCAGAAATAACGCAAGTGTTAAGTTCATTTGTGAAGTCTGCACAAAAACTGAGAACAAGGAATTGAGTGGGAAAGCAAACACTGCTGAATAAGTTAAAGACAGAAAAAACCCTACTTTTCCATGGTTTTTTCTAAACCAAAGTAGACTCCGTTGCTGGGTTTCTGTATCAGTCACTCATAATTACAGACACTTTCACCCCATACAAATCAAAAAGACATTCACGTAAACTAATACTGGAGACTAAGAAGAAAACATGAAGTGGGAGAGACGAAATATTTCCTCTGTGGTACTATGGCAAGCAACAGTGTCTCCTGGAGATGCAGTATACACCGCAGAAAGTAACAGTGCCTTTCTTCTGTCAGTGTAATACTGGCCAATTACCCTGGTAATAATCCATAAAAATAAACCCACCACAGCTAGTTGATCATTAAAGTTACCTTAGGTCTAGTAACAGTATTGTAAATCTTAAAGAACAGAATGGACATACACGACTGTCTCTCTTACAAGCACACTTCAGGAAAGGAAGAAAACCAGAACTGAAACACATTAAACTTGTTCTTTTGCGTGCTTTCGGTCCAAGTCTTTTATCAAAAATTAGCATCTGGGCATCTCTTTTCTGACTCATAACCAAATCATAATGATCATAAATCAGGGAGTTGCTACTTTGAAAGAATCAGCCTCACATTAAGATTTTGTATTTTAAAAACTAAAAATCTGTACTCTTCCCTATACAACCAGAGCCAATATTCACTGAGTCTCACTAGGCTGAAACTTAACCTCATATGGATTCAAACAAAATACATAACATTAGATTTTATTTTGGAATACAGAAAAGTTCTAAGGAAAATTCATGCGTAATCAGAAAGCCAAAAGGATTACATTAATAACAATAAAAGTGAAGAATCCCGTAATTTAGCTCATAACAACCGAAGGCATTGTTAATCAGTGACTTTTGTCACAAGGACAAAGGAAAATGAGAGTGTTCTCCTAAACTGAGATCCCTATTCAGACTGCAGACAACTCAGTTCCTAAAAGCTGTCCCAATCTGTGAGCCTGACTTCAGTACTCTCTAGAAAAGCACACTGTACAGTCTGTTGTGTCTCACAATCCTGGCAAACGTAGTGCATTTATGTCTATTTTATGGAAAATGATTTCCATAAAGATATCAGAGATCATTAAATGCATATATGTACATGAAGACATTGCTATGGCTGGCTTCAACTGGTAGTTATTCTTTGTGCTACTCAGAATTCCCTGTGTCCCCAGAGGGCACATTTCTTTTATTAGATTAAAGGAGCTCATTTGCGAACACCATTCTCGATGTTTTGTTTGGTTGTTTTAAGCGATGGATCTGGAATTCTCCCGTGTGACATTTCTGCTCATCCAATGCACACCTCTGTAGAATTTTTAAGCAATTTGAGGGACGTGAAGATTTTCCTTGTCAGATACAGGAAGTCACTGGAATATCAGCTGCTTATACCAATTTGCTGAACACTGAATTTGCTTTACAGTTCTGTGCATTGAATATCACAGGGTGAGGCACCCAAAAAGCTGGGTAGAAGCTCATCTCTTTGTGACCCACTTTTCATTTACCCATCCGCTGCTTTACTGAATGTTACATGACGGCATCACTGCATTTGTTTTAGAAAGGATAAAATGTGTATGAAAACACACATTTCCTTACTGCTTTCCCATTTTTCTCAGAACCTTCATTAGTATTCCTCCTTCAAGCTACTAGCATGTTATTTAACATGAACGGAGCAGTACTTGGTCCAATACTCAGTTGTTGTAAAGTAGTTAGGTCTCAAATGCACCCAGTTTCCAACTGGCTGAAATGTTCATTGCTGCTTCTGTAGATATTTGAACTCTGATTTACCTCTTCTCTCTCTTAAAAATCAGATGAGAGAACATATTAGCAGAGGAGAAGAAAGGAAGAGACCAAGTAATTCAGTGTGATGTAGGCCTCATAGTAACTCAAACTGGTAATTATACATGAAATGGGAGAGTTAGCACAGCGTGTCTGTAGGGCTCTGTAACACAGGTGGGTTTGCTTCCTCAAGATTTCTCTCTCTCCTTTTTCCTTCTCCTTCTTCATCAGCATATTAATGCTCTTCATCATCATTCTCTGGAAGTGTGACACATATCACATTTCCCATCCTTCTGAGCATATGGTCTGGAACTATTCAATAGCTGCAGTGTGATGATTCCGGGCCGCTAAGCGCAACTGATTGGCACATTAAACTGCTGGGAGACTCTTATCTGGGGCAGACAGGATTCTTTCCAGTGCAGTCCTAAGGGGCCCTCAGTAACGAAAAATAGTAATTCTAAGTCTTTTCCACCTGTCTGTTGCCAGGCATTTTAAAATGGAGTTTCAATAGTTTTTCTCTCCCCATAACCCTTATTCAAGCAAATCAAGTGTAAGCCAGAAGAACTTCGAGAGTTTCACTAGAGACCCTGCAGTTACCGATTTAAGAATAGGTTTTTCAAAACTTGTTTAGCCTTGCTTTCAACACTGTAAAGTAACCTGGTCTACAAAAAAATGTTGATTCAAGTAGGTATCAAATTAACTAAAACTCAGCAGTCTTGTGTTTGGTTTATAATTTAAAAAATCTCTCATTTTAAAAAAAATAGTTTAATTTTTTTAATCTTATTTCAGTATTGAATCAATAAGGAGTAAAGAAAAAAAAAATATTTTCCTTTGCATATAAGCAAGAGTAGGGAAGTCAGAATTTAATTGAAGACATAAAATTTACCAGATCTGAAGAGATTCCTTCAGCTCCTGCAGCCTCCTCTTAACTGTGATTATAGTGATAAGAACACATTCTCTTGCCGGGAACAACAATGAATCAAGCACTTGCTTCCCATCCCCATTTCTTCAGCTAAAGGGGAAAAATCAGCTTCCAGACTCATGACTCTTTACAAAATAAGGGAAGGATTTTCTGAGAACAGTGATTGCCTGAAGAATTACTGTAGGAATTGGATACCGGTATCGTGATCTAAGGACAGAGCTTTTGTGGTTGACATAGTGGCAATTTAAATGGTTTACATGTATTGCCTTTTAACTCAATAAGATAATGCTTCCTTTCTTTCACCTACAAAACTAGAAAAACTGATTCTTTTCACCTCGGTGTAAGTATTATTATGCTGAGATCCTTAAACAGTGACTGTGTTGTTCCCTTCCAGCAGATAACGCTAAATCCCGAGCAGATATAAGGATGTACAGGACTCTGTAGCAGATATACCTTCTGCTGTAATGCCCAAAACTGGATAAATGGAGCATCACTAAGAAGTCCGCAAAATATTCTCAATTGCTTTAAATCTTTCATGCCCACAGTTTTCTTTCTTAACGTTTTAAACTTTGGTAACTTTTCTTGCACTGGTTGCTTCACATCTCTTAACTCTGAACAATAGTTTCTGGAAGTTTATGAATTCGCCACTTTCTGTAGCTTAGAAAATATGGATAGAGAAAAGATTTTATGCTGTAGGAGTCAGACATTCATAATAAACAAAGTGTTGGAAATTAGAGTTCTCACTTTTGAGATTGCAAAAAGATTCCACAGAGAAACCCATACAATGAAAATCTGCAATTATTGCCCGTTTGCAGGGATTAGCTGTTAGCATTTTTGTCTGCGAAACTTCTCAGAGGAGAAGCAATCACTTTATTTTTAAGGCTGCTAGAAAGAAATCACAAACAAAACTGCTTATTTTCACATAAAGAGTTATACTTGAGCAATACGCTTGTCTTTATGCCTCACATAAAAACTGCGTTAACATTTGCATTCTTCATGGACTAACAATTGTTTTGACTTGGTTTCTAATGCTTATGTGTTAAAAGTCTAATTTTCCTTCAGCATCACTGTACTGTGAGGTTCTGGCGGTGTTGTTTGCGTTCAGACTGGTAAAACCGAATTCTTCCAGTGGTGATATATTAAAGCAGAAGGATGCATTAAAGTTTGTACAACTCTCCTGCTGGATATTTGCAAGATCCCTTATTTTCATGTTTATCTATTAAAGACAAAATCACTCATTTGGAGAACACTATGAGCAGTTTCTTGCAGAGTAATCTGCTATGAGAGGCAGAGCTGTGGATCTCAGAAGGACAACAGCCTGACATGGAATATTGTACTTTGGGGATCTTGGGGAAAAACATCAGTTATGTACTAGACATGTTCCACTACTGCACGACACGTAGTACTGCTGTGACTCCGTAGGCAAGCCTTATTCAGCTAGGTTATAAATGAAACTAACAGTTTATAAATGTATAGCATGCTTCTCATCTCAAATTTGGAGAAAACAGTAGTACAGGACTGAATTTTAGAGCGTTTTGTTTCTCCTGCAAAAGTGCAGACGTCACATCACCAGTACGATGTATTTCTTTCAAAAGCAGTAACACAAAATTTGGAGTGGTTATGGTAATCCCAAGTGTTCAAGACTTGGAGTACCTGTGATCTGTACTAAATTTTTCAAGCCACCTAAGCTGAGTGGCTTCTCTCCTGACTGACTCGTGAGGGATATTCACTTGTATTTAAAAGTAAATAAAAGGTCTGTTTTATTAAAAAGTTTTGCTGTCAGAGTTGTAAAATTAGCATTAATTAATTTAATACGTTTTAAAAATAATGCTGTAAAAAATCAGCTGCAAAACATTGCCTTTTTTCTTCTTATGTGTTGAGGAATACACTTTCATGGAGAAAGTTGGCTATTATGAAGATCTTTCTTTAATGAATCAGATGTTTAATTAATTATAAGATATATACGGTATCTTGGGAGATACTTAAAGAAAAAGAAAGTGTGATAAAGGAAAAAGTCCTCATCTTGTTTTGGCTGCGTCCCCCTCAGATCTGATGGATGTGCTTCATTTCCCACCTTGACCAGGTATCATGTTCCCTGTATGATGGCATTCTACCTCGAGTCAAACCGTCTGTCATTAGCACAAAGTAATCCTTACTGTAATGCTCTTTAATTGCCTTTAATTATTTTATATCTGAATTACCATACACCGCAGGACATTTAAAGCCATAATAATAAAATATCTTATTACAGTGGCCTATTGAAGTACTACTGGGCTTTGCCTTCTGGGAATCATTCTCGAGTCCAGCAGTGATTGTAAATCATTCTGATCTCTACCATGTAAGTCAATGGGGATACTGCATGAGAAACTGAACTTGTAAACTTTAAAAGATTAATTCCTACTAGGACCAAAGGCGCTAAATTCCTTCACTCATCCTACTTCAAGTGGGCTAAAGCTCTAAAAGCAAGGCAAACATCAGCTATGGCACAAAATCAGTGCTTTCTTTGCTCTTAAATATACAGTATTTGTGACCCACAAAATCCTTGAAGCTAGTCCAGTGCGACAAACAGCGCTGCATAGTTATTAATGCTGCTTATACATATCATGAAATCACCACTTAAAATCTGTGCTTTTGATCTGGGAAAGTTTTAGGGCAAGGTTTTTTTCTTGAAAGGCAAAGATAAAAGGCAGCCTATCCTCAGCAAGATATGAGATAGCAAAATGGTCATTAGAAAATATGTTTAATATGTTTGATAAAAGCAAGTAAGTTTTTTTTAAAGAAGTCAACTATACTAGCAGCAGAGGGGGATTTTAAAAGCATCCAAAACTAACACCAGCAAAGCAGTTAAACTCTGAACAACGGCGATGTTTTCTAAGGGGCTGTGAGCAAGGCATGCAAGTCACAGGACGGCCGTCGTGCAGACGCAGTTTGCTGTACAGTCAGAACCTCATCAAGATATCATCACAAAGCTAAAGACAGCCCCAGTGCTACCCTCACCACTCCACTGCCCCCCTTCCCTTGTTTTTCCCCCTTTTTTGTTACCAAGTGTGCATATTGCAAGACTCATTGCACTTCCAGACGACACCTTACAAATACTTCTAACCTGAAGAAAGCCAAAGTGGTCTCCCATAAGGAAAGAAAAGGAATTAAAGTACAGCGAAAGCTAAAGGCAGTGTTGTACAGGAACTTCACTGGAAAACAAGACAGACATGGGCATCTCAGGATAGAGTACCAGACATAATATCAAATAACTGACCAGCGGCTTCAGATCTTCAGATAGTATGTGTAGTGACACTACAGAATAAAAATCAATAAGACAGTCTGATTTCAAAGCATTTTTATGCATCTTGAAAGAATTTACTGAACTTGTGTCTTACTTGTCCTTGTGATCATCGGGTACCTAAGGCAGCCGACAAACAAAGGCAGCCCTCTCCATCACAGACTAGTTTTACCATCAGTTTTTTTCACAGGCCTTCTGTCAATACCGTATCACAAAATGTGCCCTCAGCAAGCCCAAGCATTTAATTTTATTGTATTTTATTTTGTCCTTCATTAATAGCGTGTTTTAAAAGTCACTTATGGAGAAGACAAGCAAACACAGACTTCACTCTTTGGAAGAAGAAATGTTTGTTAAATTTGCTGGCATATGCCTACCAAACCAGCACAGCTGAGACTGATAAATAAGAATTTGATTAGCAATCCAATTATAGCTTGTCCATTCCTCTTCATAATGACAGCTTGACTGAGATTGTGTTTGTCCATTTTCAGAGATGAATAACTGTGGCATTTATTAAAGAAGGGAGAAAACCATGTTTGGTTTTTCATTTGCTTTAATGACTTTTTTGGCCATGGTTATTTGAAGAAGAGTCAGGCCAGCTGCCTTTATTTCCCCGTCTGTTAGATGATGATCTCTTTCAAAACAATTCTCGAAACTGGCTCATCTGAACAAAATTCAGAAAGTGCTACAGAGCAGCTGACTAGAAAGACAAAAGAAATTGTGCCAGCATCACTAAGCTCAATTCAAGGTACGTGAGCAAAGCAGTTTCAGCAGAATGATTTACGGTACAAACCTGGAGGGCAAAAACCCTCAATCTTCCTTATAAATAATTTGATTTATTTTCAAACACATTATAGCACTATGCTCTTTTTTTTCGCTGTCCTGAGGCATGAGGCATGGAGTGTTGTTAGACACATTTTCAAGAACACGTTGCATTATGCATACACAATCCACAAGCCAAGATAAGGGAAATGCTTTGTGCTGTAACTTGGAGATGTACCCCGCATGCCTGTGCAAAGAGCGAGTAAGAGAATGTGCAACAGATCTTAGACTGTGTATGTAGAGCCCATATGAAATGTTTCAGACAATCTATTAGTTACCACCAAAATCACTAATCAGAGGATACTTCAACACTCTTCTTCAGTGTCCTTCTCCCTTCCACAACCTTTATTTACTGATTTATTTACAGTGTGGATTTTCACTCATCTATGTTACATATTCAAATATTACATGCTAACATAATTCAAGTTAAATTTCTCAACTGCCATAAGCAGAGGTTACCCAGAAGCTGAGCTGATACATTCAGTTCTCTCCTTTCTTTTGCATTACAATTATCCCCAGTTTTAGGGATGCTGAGTTTATACGGAGAGAGGCTTTCAGCTAAATGGGAAACTGCCTAAACTGCATACTATGAGGAAGCTATTTGAATACGCTGAAAATCAGTTTTACGTTTGACAAAAAGTCAGTCTAACTTTTAGAAATGTAGAGGAATGTGTGCTGAGGAATATATGTTACATGGCGAAAGTCACAAAGCTAAGAATCTAGGAACAGTGGCTGAGAACATTAAAGCAGCATGGACTAAGAAAAGTCACAGGCTCAAAGAGAACAGTTGAGTCTACAGTATTTCACTATGGCATGGAAAATAAATGATGCCAAAACCCATTCTTTGGTAAGCTATAAAACAGCTTTTTAAACTGTCTACATGTACAGTCATACCTGATAAGTGCATTACAGACACAGCCTGATATCCAGAACTGACAAGCACAAAAACCTGGGTTGGGCATACTGGCAAAATTATTTCTTGCAGCTTCAAACCCCCTCCACGCTGCACCAATGGCTTACGTGAAGTGCTGCATTCTACAGCACAATATGTAAAAGTCGGCTGATACGGTGCAGTAAAGGAAGGTTAAAGAAGTGAGGCCAAAAATCTCACCAAGTATCTCAAGATGTTGTCTCTGTTCATTACAGAGCAAGTCAGTGCCTCATGCAAATGAATGTTTACATGAGCATTACGCTATCCAAAGACCACGCTTAAAGGCATAAGCGGCCACCTCATTAACTGTACCAGTCCTCTTGTGCAGTTATATAAAATCCCAAGATTTAGCGAAATATCTGTGAGTTCCTGGACACCTGACAATTTCTTCTTACTGAAGATCTGGGAATGCATCTCTCTGCTGAGTTCCAAAAGGTTCTCAAGTATGGTAATTAATTGAAATGAAGAACTCCCATGCGGCACCAGATTCACATTGGATTAGAATGAACAAACAGGTTTCCCAGTCAATAGAGAATTTGTTTTACATTCATATAATATGCATTCCGAACAAAGTAGTTCAGATGGTTCAAAAAGCTCCTACTTTACACAATTTTAACCTTTGTCATGCAAATCAAAATATCCTGCCTATTAAAAATACAAAGCCTTCTGCTTTGTCAAGTCAAAATACTTCTGCTGTTCTAAAGAAAAAAAGAAAATAAGAAAACCTCTTTTAAAGTAGCAGAGGTTTCTGCATAGATTGAATACTGCCTGGTTTTACAAGAATTCCTGGCTTAGTAGGGACTCCTGAAGTTAGAGTACATCTGGTGTGAGTGGTGCTAACGTGCCAAAATTTGGTACAAGTTGTGAGGCCCATTCACTGTGTGGCTTTGCAATGTGTGAGAAGTAATTACATCCACTAGCAAGCATCCTCTATGCACACAGCGAAATCTCACAGAAAGACCTCTGGACTTACCTTTTTAATTAGCTTTATGTAATAGAAGTGAATGTTGTAATCAATAAATTCTGGAGACTTTTGAGGGGGATGGATTATTTCAAAAGAACTTGCTTCCAGATTTAATCTTACTATTGAATTTCATCCGTACACGCACGCACCCAGTAACACAACTGTTTTACAGCTGTGAAACATTTGAATATATCAGCCTAGAGTATTTATTTGTTTTTGATATGTCCTGTGCTCAAGTGAATTGACCATTTCTTCTTTTTACATCTTTTGGACATATTCACACCTTATTAGTATTTTTCCTCCTTCTGCAATTGTGACAGGAATGGCTGCAAATTAATACTCTGAATGGTTTCCTGAACTCGCTTTCCTTCTGTGAGCTACGACTAATTTTGCATGCATTTTGCTAATGCCTTCATAATTATCTTATCTCACCAACTGCTGTAACACAGCAATAATGGCTCACTGCTACTGGGAAGGATGAGGCATTTTCCCCCTGTGAAAGCAGAAGATACGGGACGCTTGCTGCTCCCAGCAGGACTCCTGGATGCGGCTGGAGATCCCTCGCATATCTGCACATGCTCTCGTATGACAAAGAGTTTTCTACAAACTGTTACGAATCTGTGAATGATGAATACACGATAAGAATGTCATGGTGGTAGACAAAAGTCACAGTGAAGATGTTAAAATAACAGCTGTCAACTGTTCTTTTAACTTATCCTTGCTCTCCTGACTTAACAAATCACAACAGGGGGCTTTAACAGTGCACCCCAAAGCAGAAGGAGCAACAGTGCCTTGTGCTCAGAAGGAACACCATGAATTGCAGTCAGCACTCAGACACACAACAAAACTCCTGTCACCCTCCTCGCTGCATCGCAAGCTGGAGCTACGTCTGCTCCTGTCCTGTCTGTTGGGTAGCACCCACCCCGCTTTTGGGATTGCTGCAGCACCTGCTGAGGTGGAGTTGAAGTCCTAGCAGCCCAGCTCAGCTGTTAAGCACAGCTCAACAGTTCTGCTCGTACAGATTGCAGGAGAGGCTGTTGCTGAATTGTACATATGGCTTTTCCTTCAAAAATTTGGTAAAGACAAAAAGGTGCTTTCCCTGATCTACAAGATGCAATGCATTTACTGCAGGTGCTCTGCTTGTAATCTCACTTTGCTCATTCTGATGGAAAAAATTTTATGCTTGACGATTTTTTTTTTGCCTTTTTTTGTCCATGATTCAAAGAAGTGGTGCAGGAAGACTTAATGAAAAACACTGAAACAGTATGACCCAGACAGACTCAGAAAACATCAGTCTCTCTCAATTTAAATAAAAAAATATCTGCAAAATACATATGTAATTTAAAAAACTATAAGGATGACTACTTTTAGTGTATATATTTGCATTAATGCATATATTTGTATAATTCAACATGTATTCACAGCTGCCCTATATTCCTGAGTTTAATATCACTTGGTTTACAAAACAGATTCTCAGATTATCAGTGGTAGTGATATTGATTTCCTAGTGCTATGTTTATTTAAACCACACCAGCAATATAGGTCTACAGATACCACTGTAAACTCATCTGTGTGGGCCTAAATGCACAGCAGTGCAAAAATCACAAGTGCCTACCCTGTATTTTTCCATATTTCCTCTTGCCTTGGAGAACTTGAGAAACAGAAGCTGCAGTTTCACATGTCATGTTTTGAAAGAGGACATCAGAGTGAGTCAGGAAACAGCATTTCTCTGATCCGGATCCTGACACTTCACAACTGTAAAGATGTCCCGGTGTTACTGCTGAGCAGCCTGAACTCATCAGGTGCACTGCATTGACTGGTCCCTTCTGCAGATTCAGCTCATCAGTGGGATTCAAAATGAGAGTGGAAGAAAAGAGGGAAGGAGGAACTGAAGCACAGCTTCACACCATCTCCGTCATTAAAATGGCCCAGTAACTCCACTATTATTAAAGCATGAATGCAGAGCACCAAGCAAAGATGCAGGATTCCAATGCCATCTGATCCAAGATCCAACACGGCCATAGCAGTACATCCATGCAGCTCACACAGTGCATCATAAATGGAATGCCATGTATATAATATAAAAAAATAAGTCACTTGCTGAAAACTGTTATCAAGAGTGTCCTGGTTTGAGCTAAATAGAACTAATTTTCTATTTAGTGATGTTACTTTTCAGCTCAGTCTCTTTTAAGTGACTGAACTTGCTGAAAACTGGCAGCATGTTTCCCCAAACAGCGCTGCTAGAAGATATGCTCAAGGTCAGTTGTCTCATCCTGGGTGCTGTGTCTGCACCTACGGGGGGAGAAGCAGACCCAAAACTGACCAACAAGGTATTCCATCCCACACACGTCATACTCGGGATAAAAACCAAGAGATCACGAGGGTCTCGTCCCTTTTTTGTGCTTTTGCCCTTTCCACCGTTCCTTCCATCTCGACCCTTCCGTCCGTCTCGATCCTGCAGTGGCTGAGGTCTGAGCAGACCCTGCTGGTTCATCTGCCGCTGATCTTGATTTGTGTGTCCTGCATCAGCTCCCACTGCTGCTGAGTTTGGTCTGGGACTTTTCCAGTGCCCGGCTCTGCAGAGCCTCTGGTGACGTATTCGTCATCGGGGAGAGGATGAGGGGGAGGATTGGTTTTGTAAATATTTGTACATATTTGTATATATTTCATTATTTTCCTATTTACATAATTATCCTGTAGTATCAGTATTATTGTTTCATTAAACCTGTTAGTTTTCCAACCCATAAAGTCTCTCTCCCTTATTCTCTTTTCTCTTCCCTTCTGGGGAGGGGAGAGGGGTTAATAGAGAGCGTCTGGCCAGGATTTAGTGGCCGGCCCCAACCTAAACCACGACACAAGAGAGAACTTTCATCTACTTACTTCAAGATTCACCCTTCTTTGCTCTCTTCTTACAAACTCGTTAACATTTCTGTCTGTTTTTGAGAAAGATGACTTGTATCTGAAGCCACTAATAAATAAATAAATATATAGATGTATACGTATAAATTGCATCGGATACTCAGAGACTAGTGTGCCCCTCGACATGAATTTATTAGCAATACAGAACTCTTATCACACCAGTTACAATTCCATTTTCACCTGCCCAAGGGAGTATTGGCATTAATGTTACTCACTGCTTGTAAGCACCCCCAGGCAGTAGGTAATCCTTGTTATTTTGATTATTTCAACTCTTTGGATCTGATCCTATTTAATACCAAGAGTTTCTGAAAGGTGCTATGTCTTCAATTCACATAGACTTCGACAGAAACTGGAAACAGCTGAACTAGGACCATTTCCTACCCATTTTTTAAAAATGTATTAATTTAGCCCGTAATTTTATGCACTTGCTAGTGTAGTTGACCAAACATAAGAAAGCATAATCTGGATACTTCACAATCTCTAACATGGACGTGTCTGTTTAAAAAATCCCAACATTTTTTATCCAAGTACTGTAAAGTCCTTTTACAAAAGTCTAATCCCCCAAATTTGACAATTGGAGAAGCAGCGATAAAGTCAGGTTAATTTGCTGTTAAGGACATAGAACAGTTGAGACCAAACACATCAACTTTGTCGCGTTCTGCAAGATCACAAAGACCTTCCCTGTTCCAGAAGCTCTGTACTCCATGTACTACTTTTTGGTACAAAACATTTCAAGTCAGACATCCTGGAGAAGCAGCATCCTTCCAGCACCACTAAAACCTTTATTGTCTTCTCTTATTTTAGGTTAGATGTCATTCAACACTCCCTTTATTTTACTTTCACTTCTAATGTCTTTATTAATTTCTTGCCCCGATTCTGTCTTGGTTACACTTAAATCCTTACGACTCCCAGTGGTAGGGATGGAATTGTCTAATTACACTGCAGTTTATTGGGTTTTGCATTTAAATATAATCCAACCGGCTCTATGTTTGTTTCACTGCGGTGAGATAATGAATTCCAACACCTGGAAAGTAATTTTCCTTCAGACATGAGCTCACTGCAGTTGATGATCCAATTCAAAAAAGTGTTTATTGAGGGGTGGGAGAGCCACAGCAGAACCCATCATTATCTTATTAATGAGAAAGAAGCTGAGCAGGTGTTCAATGCTCACCAGTCTTAAAAAGGGAAATGTAATGAGTAGCTGCCAGGTGCAAAATTCTACTTTGCTGCACCAACTTTATCTACCCCAAAAGGTCAAAGGCAAACTCCAGAAAGGTACTGTTACAAACAAATATTTTAAAGGTATGTGATTGGTTAGACAGAAAGGTGGATGAATATTAAAACCTAATTCAGATGGGTTAGAAAGTGATACCTGATAACGTCTAAAGGATATAAACCATCTACATAGCTTTTTTAAGTTCAGTTCTCAGTGAAATTTGAGGTACAGAAAAATAAAGTCATATAACTGTTTTCTCTATTTTTTTCTGAGAGGAAAACAACTATTGGGAACATTGTACTAATCACATATCAAGAGCTCAGACACTGCTGTCTTTGAAACAGTCATTAAGGATCAGTTAAATGAAGCAACCACATTTCTGAATGCCTTCCTCTTTAACTTGACTTGCAAGAGTTACACCAGGAGACAAGGAGACTGTCAACAAGAGTTTCTGTTCACGTGCATTTTGCTTTTCAGCACAAAGCAATCAGTAGAAAAGCACACGAAACCTTAGTAGTGACACCTCTGTCCTGACTAGCCCATAATGCAGCATCAGACACCCATCTGGCTAGTGGAGCCCCTCAGGGTCAACCAGGCTTCAGAACCAGAAGCAGCCTCGTTAGGAAGACAAAAGCCTAGATGAGCTCTGTTAGGCTTACTCCACGCTCCAGGGATCAGGATTTTTAAGCCTGTTCATTCTTTGCATAAGAGATTGTGAAGTCTATCAAGAGAATTAAAAACATTTATTTTTTACCTTACCAGGTCACCTCTTGCTTATAGAAAAGATAATCCAGGAACACCAGTCTATTGCATTTCAATTAGAAAAAAGGTTTACTTATTTTCACTACCTTAGGTGAAGAGCTAGACAAGGTTCCCTCATATACAGCATTTCTCTTAATGGCTCCTCTATCATATGCCCTATTAGCACTTCCCATCTGCTGCTTCCTTTTGCCTACCCACCAACTGTGGCTATCGGGAATTTACACTTGGAAACAGCAGTAAGTGTAGGACAATGAGCACCCTGGCGTATGCAAGCAACAGTCGAACAGCACAAGCTAGGGAACTTTACATGAGTGAGGCAAGGCAAAGGGAAGAGCATCAGGTCCCTGCTGAAGGGACATGCAGGGACACATCAGGGAGGAGAATTGTCCTGCTGGTCAGAAAAGAAATGCAGGATTTTCTTCATTACATATGAGGCCTCACCTGTCATTCCTCCTGCCTTCTAAGAGCTGGAGTTTAATTTTCAAGCGAAAGAAAGCCACAAATCCTTTCTAGCGATCAGAAGACATTAAGACAGTTTGTATGCAAACAGCGTCTTTGCCTTAGTGCATTTAGAGAGCCAGAGCCCTCAGTTTCCATCTGTCAGGAACGAGGGGTGCGTATAGGTGGCTGTTTCAGCGGAATTCAGGATTCAGCAGAGTTCATCTTAAAAACAGGTGGCATTGTTAGGCTGTGGGGCTGTTTGCTAATTTAAAGACCCATAACCTAGCTAGAGCTCATTAGATTCCAACAGTGATGATCAAGGTCCTCTGGGCTCCTATCTGGCTTAGCCTTCCAAATAGCGTGAAAGTAAAAAAATAAGCTCAGTTTGCGCTAGAGCTGGAGTTATCTAATACCATCAGTAGCATTTTATAGGGAAAGGGAGTGGCAGTGCTAATGTGCAGCCATAAAATATCACTTCATTTTGAATGTTTGCCATGTTTGAGTGGAATTTTCGCTCTTGCTTCAGCATGTGAAAAACAATTTATTCTGTTGTGATAAAACAACATTGCTCCAAGTAAAAAGGATTTAACAAAAAAGGATAAGCAAGTAGGTTTTTTTCCTTCAGTTTTCTTCTTGCATTTAATAAAATATGGACACAGCACCAGAAAAGTCATTGACTATTGTCAATAAAATACAGTAACAAGGCAAACATTAAAAAGGATTAATGATCCAAAAGCATCACATTTTCACAAATTAATCATTTGTGACAAGTATAATGTATTGACCAGTAAAATGCCCCAAGGTTTCATATCCAGTCCAATGTTTAATGTATTTATTAATGGCAATGGAGATGAACAGTGAGGCAGCAGTATTTGCAAGTAACAGATCCAATTCAGGGAAAACTTGTGAAGAATTCTGGGGGAATTTTGCCACGCTGGGTGCAAAGGCAGGGGATGAAGAAGTGCAAAAGGAAGGAAAGAATTTAAACTATTTGAACTCCTTATAGGTTTGTACCTGGCTGTTGTAACATAGGAAGCTCAGTGAGATCCTCTGTTGTTGCATTCAGATGTGTTGGGTATGAGTGGAAAATGATCACAGAATCACAGAATCACAGAA